>NC_082714.1:29587655-29889262 GCF_030144855.1 Hypanus sabinus
GCACCAGTACACCATTCTCTGACTTATACAGTTTTGTTGATTTGACTTCCTGAGAGGGTAACTTTATAACTAAGCCTACAGTCTATTTGAAATGGCATTTAATTCATTCTGTCAGCAAGAAGCAGAACCATTTGCAATATTTTATTGGATCTTTAGTGGCATGAATCCCATATAACACGTGTATTACACACTGGTCCATTAATATAATTCACCCACAATTTACTGACCAAACAATGGTAAGCTTAATACACACTCTGATAATAGTGTACAATCATTTTGCCAAAGAATAGATAGATACAGGATAACTGGTGAGCCACAACAAACTGCTGCCAATTTTCACCGTTAGCATCAAGAAATCAATAGCTTGTCATCAAACTCCCATGAGTTTCATGAAATTGCTACATTTGTGTTTTAATTACACATTTAACTCTTGTGGAAAGTTAGAGCAGCAGCGAGTGATTTAATATCCATAGTAACAGTTCATGTCTCTGAACCAAGGAAAACAATGGGTACAGTTTGTTTATTTTTTTTTAATGTTGCAGTTCTTTATTTTGTTTTACCCTCACTTTATTGTTCTTTCCATCCCTGATTCAACTCTAATTCACCTTATTTCCTTTCAAAAAATTCTTTCTGAAAAGCAATAGGAAACCAGCTTCAAAAAATAGAAACAATCTCCTTAGGATATTTAAATGACGCTCCTGTAACCATGCGAATCATGAACTAGTTTCAGTATCTTGTCTCAATATGGTTTTCTCTCCATTTCAAGCTACTTTTAAGGTTCTATCAAATGGCAAGCTCTCCTTACAACAGCTGATTTAATTCTGGTGTACATTACTTAAACATGAAATGACTAGTGATTGCTGATGCAGCTGTGCTGTGGCTTTCTTGTGTTTTCACACACATTTCCTTACATCATGAATTGCCAGACCATGCATCTGTTGAGATATTTAAAGGAATCAAACTGTCTCCTTCATATGAAGCAAGATAAACTAGAGGCCATGCTCCCCCTGTTTTGTAATGAAGTATGGAACGTTGCTGAAGACACTGACAAAAGGAAAATTATTATTATGAATTCTATCAAGACCTCACAATCTACCTTTTCGTGATGTACTCCTTACTCCACATGCCCTGCTCTTTCTTTGAACTATAACACTTTACTCTGCACACTGTTACTGTTTTTCCTTGTACGAGTTCAATTAACAGTAGTAATGAATTGATCTGTATCGATAGTATGCAAGACAAGTTTTTAAATGTACCTCAGTCCATGTGACACAATGAACTCATCAATTAATCAAAACAATCATTCAAATTTGTTTTGAATACAGATAAAAACAAAGCTGTAGATAAAATGAAAATGACACAAACATGAAATCAACTGCTCTTTCCAGGGGGAGGAATGGTTCACATGTAATTGAAAAGCAATGTTAAAATTTTCCCTCTGTGTAGAATATACATCCCTTAATAATTTCTTTTAATAAATCACTTTCATGGAATTCAGTATAATAATTTTCAGTATAATAATCTCTCACTCATTATCTCCCCTTGCAAGAGTCTCCATCATCACTCAATAGTAGAAGTTCATTTCTGGCATTTCTGGGACATCTAAGATTATCCAGAAACTATTCAAGTAACTTAGGATTGTTCTTTGCACAAGAGAAGCTTGATACTTAACCCCTGAAATTTCAGAAAGCCAGAAAAAGAGTTGACTTATTATAATAGTTAACGTCATCCACTAGCATAGGAGTGCCCAAAGGACAGAACTCAACTACACAAATAGAAAGATATTGCATTCCCTCATGAAGCAGCACCAAATAATTCTACTCAATTCCACAGACAGCCCTGAAGCCATCATCAACCAAATTAGTGGATGGTTTTTGGCTGGCAAAATCTAATTCCTGCTCTGTTGAGCATTGACGGCACTCAAAGCAGCTTGAACAGTACAGGCAACTTTCTAATAAGTGATGATAAAAACTGAACAGGTCAGTTAAGGATATTACAAATTGGATGTTGTGGATAATAGTGGCTTGCAGGACACTTCATAATTCTATCACTGTGGGTTTCATCGCCAGGGTAGCTAGGGGTCATTAGACTCTGCGTTACAATTGTTTCTTGAGGGTGTTATTCTGTTTACTAGAAGTATATCAGAAGACAAGTTGTCTCAAGAAAGGTTTCCTCTGTTTAACTTACTACATCACAACCTTACTTTCTCCTCACTTGTAAATGAACAATAAGAAATAGCTCTTCTGCCACAAGATAGTTTCATTCTCCTCTGTGATTTTCAACAAATGAGGCACAGATCTGGTAGATAATCCAGAGACTTTTCCCCAGGGTGGAAATGGCCAATGCAAGGGGGGGCATAATTTTAAGGAAGTTGGAGGAAAGGTAAGTGTTTTTTACACAGAAGATGGTGAGTGGTTGGAATATGCTGCCAGGGGTGGTGGTAGATGCAATTACAATAGGGACATTTAAGAGACTCTTTCGCATGAATGAAAACAAAATGGAGTTCTATGTGGGAGAGAAAGGTGAGATAGAGTAGGTTAAAAGGTCAGCACAACATGTGGGCCACAGGGCCTGTACTGTGCTGTAATGTTCCATGTTCTGCAAATACGCGAGTAATCATTACCTGAGTAAACAAATCTATAGGAAAATGTGCAGTCTTTCTCCAATAAATAACTGCAAAATGCAAACATGCTCCTGATGTACAGTACAATTTTCCAGGGAAAATGGCTATTCATAACAGTCTATAACCTATTTCAGTGCTCCTCCAGAGTAAGATGTGAAGGACAAGATCACTGGAGCAGTTTGGTTGTTCAAGCTGGACAGGACAGTGAGTATCATGAAGCGAGCCCTGCCTAACAGCATCTGTCTGGTAGCACGGAGCCAACTGCTCTCTGCATCTTTGGAGGGCGTTATCCCCCTCACAATTTACAGGAGGCTTGGTGTCAATTGCTCTCCTGAGAGAAGGCAGAATGCAGAGGTTGGCCTTGTCTTTTGCAATGCATGTCAGGGTCATGAGTACTAAATCCCTCTAACAATCAAGGTGCTCACATTGAACTAGCGTGTTTGCAGATGTGTGCATAATATCTGTCAAATTGAAGCGTTCTCAAAGAGCAGGCAAACTTTGTCTGATTACCCGTGTTACCTTCCTTCCTGCCTCCAATTAACACAGAAACACTAAAAGCAGGAGTGAAGTAGACTATTTACATCTTCTAGCTTGCTTTACCATTGAATAAGATCATGGCTGATCATTTACCTCAGTGCTATTATTCAGCACACTTTTCCCTTAATTCAGTAATCTGTCTATCTTTATTAAGAAGAAACACGAGCCCTCTGGAGCAAATAATTCCAAATTCACTGCCTTCTGTATAAAGACGTTTCACCTCACTTCAGCCATGTAAGGCTGACTCCTTATTCTCAATATATGCCTCCTAGCACTGGGCTCCTCAAACGTGCAATCCTGCCTGAATGCTGCCCAAGAATCTGTAAGTTTCGATGAGATATCTTTGATTCAACTTCTGAGAACATAACTCCAATCCTTTCAGTCCCTCAAAGTTCAAAAGTTCAAAGTAATTTCATTATCAAAGTACATATATGCCACCATATAATACCATGAGATTCATTTTCTTGTGTGCATTTGTAGTAAATAGAAAGAAACACAAAAGAACGATGAAAAATTGCACACAGCAGAGATGGGCAAACAACCAACGTGCAAAAGACGACAAACTGTGCAAATACAAAAAAAAAACAGGTATATAAATAAATAAGCAAACAAGCAATAAATATTGAGAACCTGAGTTGTTGAGTCCTTAGAAGTGAGTTCATAGGTTGTGGAATCAGTTCAATGTTGGCGTGAGTGAAGTTATCTCCTCTGGTTTAAGAACTTGATTGTTGGGGTGTCATAACTGTTCCTGAACCTGGTGGCGTAGGACTTGAGGCTCCTGTACCTCCTTCTAGATAGCAGCAATGAGAAGAAAGCATGGACTAGATGGTGGGGCCCTTGAAAATGGATGCTGCTTTCCTGCGACAGCACTCCTTGTTCATAAGTCTTTAAGACATAAGATCTTGCTCAATGGTGGAGAGGGCTTCACCTGTGATGGACTGCATTATATCCACCCCTTTTTTGTAGTTTTTTCTTCTTTAAGGATATTGGTGTTCCTGTACTAGACCAAGATGCGACCACTCTCTTACAGAAGTCCTGCCAATCCTTGAACCAGTCCAGAAAATCTCCATCACTAGGGCAAACAAACTCTCGTGGAGTAACTAAAACAATTCTGAAGTGCTATCTCATTTAGGTACTATACAACTTCAATATAACTTTCTTACTTCTGTACTCAGATGCCTTATAATAAAAGGCAGCATACAACTTGATTTAGGAGACTGAATTAGAGCAGTGCAGAGACATTGGAGGGTTACAGGGCAAAAGAAGATACAGAGATAAAGTGGAGGTTGTAGTGAGATATGGTGGGGGGGGGGGAACCCATCGAGGGATTTGATAAAAGGATTAAGATTTTTTTTTATAGCTTCATGTAAACTGGAGCCAATATACATCAGAAAACCTAGCAGTGAGGGGTAACTAGGATCTGATGTTCAAATTCAGTGGCTGAGATACAGCAACTAGAATATGAAACCAGCCTGGAGTGCACTCTAATGGTTTCAGCCCTCCAAGAAGACTACAATCCTGTCACAGTTTGGAGGATTACATTCATTAATGACCCAAAAATCTATGCTAGCTAGAATCAGGGCTTTATGCTTTGGCTTTTGGTAGGGTCACCCTTGCCAAACTGGCCAATTTCAACTGGTCATACTAAGAGTGATTCACCAGTCCTCCAGGTTTGGGGGTTCAACTCAGGGCTAGCAACCCTGACTGGTCAAACAAAACTGTTATGGAAATAGCAATGAAGGGACAGACAAAGGTGAAGGGGCTTCATTGCTGCCCTAAATGCCAGCAGGTGTAATGGGCAGTAAGTAAGTAATGGTTTCCGTAGCACATGAGCTACAGCAGGGGAGTTAGGTCATGCTATGGAGTTAGAAGCAGGCAGCTTTAAGCATTGGTATTGATACAAGATTCAAATATCATCTTGGGTTAATTAAAGTTGCAAACAATCTGATTCACCTTTTGCCAGAGTGAGGCACAGAAATATCCTCCAAAATGTATCTCCAAAATACTTTGTGAATCATTTGATACCATACCTTTCCTCAGCATCTGAAGAATACCCTTCTGAAGAAAGAAACAAGCAATAGTTTCTCAGTAAGCTGTATGAAGAAGGTGACTGAGTCATCAACTCATATCTCCAATGTTCCCTAGAGAACCCTCCATGAAACAACTGTTTCATTTAAAAGATTAGTGTCCTCCTTTTAACTAATAACAATCTCTTACATTTAGTTAGTATTATTAACACGATAAAACATATCATGGCACACTGCAGAGACATAATCAGAAATTAACAACAAGCTAAAGAATTAAAGTTCAAATTAAATTAATTATCAAAGTATGTACATGTCACCATGCTTCATTTTCTTGCAGGCATTCCCAGTAGAGCAAAGAAATACAATAGAGTCGGTAAAACTACACAAAAAGTCAGACAACCAATGTGTTGACAACAACAAATTGTACAAAGACAAAAAAAACCCAAATAATGTATAAAATAATAAATAATACTGAGAACTTAAGTTGTAGAATCCTTCAAACTGAATTAGTTCATTGTTGAGGTGAGTAAACTTGTCTATGATGGTTCAGGAGCCTGATGATTGAAGGGTAATAGCTGTTCCTGAACTTGATAGTGTGGGACCTAAGGCCCCTGTACCTCCTTCATGATGGCAGCAGCGAGAAAAGAGCATGGGCTCTGTTTGCAAGATGGGTGACTAAAGCATTATTCATTGTGAATTTTAGGTATAGTCTTAATTAGTGATTTCAGCATCAGGATCCAATTTTTAAATTTGACATAATAGAGCATGAGACATAGAAGCAGAATTAGTCCACTCGGCCCACTGAGCCTGCTCTACCATTCCCTCATGCCTGATTTATTATCCCTCTCAATTCCTGATGCCCTGACTAATCAAGAACCTATCAATCTCCACTTTAAATATACCCATGACTTAGCCTCCACAGCCGTCTGTGGCAATGAATTCCACAGATTCTATACCCTATGATAAAATAAATTCCTCCTCACCTCTGTTCTCAATAGACGTCCCTCTATTCTGAGGCAGTGGCCTCTGGTCCAAGACTACTCTGTAATAGGAATTATCCTCTCTACATTCACTCTATCTAGGCCTTTCTATATTTGATAGGTTTCAATAAGATCCCCCCCCCCCCCATTCCTCTAAACTGCAGTCAGTACAGATGCCGAGCCATCATTCCTTCCATTCCCAGAATAATTCTCATGAACTTTTTCTGGACCTTCTCTAATACCAAGACATTATTTCTTAAATAAGAAACCCAAAACTTCTCACAATACTCCATGTGGTCTGACCAATGCCTTATAAAGCCTCAACTTAACATCCTTACATTGCATTTGTCTTCCTTACCAATTATGTAACCTGCAAGTTAACCTTTAGGGAATTCTGTATGAGGACTCCCTTTGCACCCCTGAATTTTGAATTTTTTCCCCCACTTAGAAAACAGCCTTTCCCTTTATACCTTGTACCATAATGCATGACCATACACTTCCATACATTATATTCCATCTTCACTTTGCCCATTCTCCCAATCTGTCTAAGTCCGCCTGCAGATTCCCTGCTTCCCCGGCACTACCTGACCCTCCAGTATCTTTATATTGTCTGCAATCTTGGCCACAGAGCCATCAATTCCATTATCCAAATCACTGACAGCTAACATGAAAAGAAGCAGTCCCAACAACAACCCCTGTGGAACACTGGCTAGACACCAGCAGCCAACCAAAAACGGTCCCATTTAATCTCAAACATTGCCTCCTGCCAATCAGCCAGACTTCTATCCATGCTAGTATCTTTCCTGTAATACCATGGGCTCTTAATTTGTAAAGCAGCCTCATGTGGCACCTTGTCAAGGGCCTTTTGAAAATCCAAGTAAACAGCATCTACAGACTCACAAACATGAGAAAATCTGCAGATGCTGGAAATCCAAGGCAACACACACACACACACACACACACACACACACACACACACACACACACACACACACACACACACACACACACACACACACACACACACACACACACACACACACACACACACACACACACACACACACACACACAATGGTGGAGGAACTCAATGGGCCAGACAGCATCTATGGAGAGGAATGAACATTTGACATTTCATCAGGACTGGAAAAAATGATGAGAAGTCAGAGTAAGAAGGTGGGGGAGGGAAAACTACTAGGTGATAGGTGAAACCAGGAGAGAGTGAGGAGGGGTGAAGTAAAGAACTGGAAAGTTGATCAGTGAAAGAGATTATGGGCTGGAGGAGGAGGAATCTGATATAAGAGGGTAGGGATGTTACTGGATGTTCGAGAAATCGAATGTTCATGCTATCAGATGGAGGCTGCCCAGACAGAATCTAAGATGTTGCTCCTCCAACCTGAGTGTGGCTTCATTGCAGCTGTACAGGAAGCCATGAACTGACCTGTTGGAATGGGAATGAATAGTTTAATTGAAATAGGTGGCTACTGGGAGATCCCATTTTTCTGGTGGATGGAGTGCAAGTGCTCGGTGAAGCAGTCTTCCAATCTGCGTAGGGTCTCATTGGTGTGCAGGAGGCCACACCGGGAGCACTAGATACAGTAGATAACCCCAACAGACTTGGAAGTGAAGTATTGCCTCATCTGGAAGGACAGTTTGGGGCCCTGAATGGTAGTGAGGGAGGAGGCACAGGGGCAGGTGTGGCCCTTGTTCCGCTTGCAAGGATAAGTACCAGGGAGGTACTTCCCTCAGTGGGGATCGGTGGGGAGAGACAAATGGACAAGGGAGTTGTGTAGGGAGCGATCTCTGCAGAAAGTGGAAATGTGGGGGAAAAGGAAAGATGTGCTTGAGGGTGGGATCCCACTGGAGATGGCGGAAGTTAGGGAGAATTATGTGCTAATGGGGTGGTAGGTGAGGGCAAGAGGGACCCTATCCCTGGTATGGTGGTGGGAGGATGGGGTAATGGGGTATGCGAAATGGAAGAGATGCGGGTGAGGGCAGCGTTGATAGTGGAGGAAGGGAAGTCTCTTCCTTGAAGGAGGATATTTCTTTGTTCTGGAATGAAAAGCCTCATCCTGAGAGCAGATGCAGCAGAGACAGAGGAACTAAGAGAAGTGGATGGCATTTTTAAAGTGCCAGGTTGGGAAGAGGTATAGTCCATGCAGCTGTGAGAAAAATATATCGGTGGATAGACTGTCTCCAGAGTTAGAGACAGTGAGATCAAGAAAGGGGAGGGAGATGTCAGAAATGGACCAAGTAAATTTGAGGGCAGAATGGTAGATGGAGGCAAAGTCGATGAAGTCGATGATCTTAGTATAGGTACAGGAAGCAGGACCAATGTAGTCGTTGATGTAGTGTAGGAAGAGTCGGGGAGTGGTACCAGTGTAGGCTTGGAACATAGACTGTTCCACATAGCTGACAAAAAGACAGGCATAGCTGGGACACATGTGAGTGCCTTTGATTTGAAGGAAGTATGAGGAGCCAAAGGAGAAATTATTGAGAGTGAGGACCAGATCCACCAGACAGAGGAGAGTGGTGGTGGTGGGGAACTGGTTGTGTCTATTTTCGAGAAAGAAGCAAAGAGCTGTAAGGCCTTCCTGTTTGGAGATGAGGGTGCATAGGGACTGGACATCCATAATGAAAATAAGACAATTTGGGCCAGGGAACTTAAAGTCATTGAAAAGATCAAGAGACTCTCCTTTGTCTATCATGCCAGTCATTCCTTCAAAGAATTCTATCAGATTTGTCAGGCAAGATTTCCGCTCAAGGAAACTATGTTGTCATTGGCCTATTTTATTATGTGATTTTAAGCACTCCAAAACAACATTTTTAATAATGGATTCCAACATCTTCTCAACCACTGAAGTGAGGCTAACAGATCTATCATTTCCCTTCTACTGGCCCTCTCTCTTCTTAAAGAGTGCAGTAACATTTGCTTTTTTCTAGTCCTCCAGAACCATTCCAGAATCTAGTGATTCTTCAAAGATCATTACTAATGCCTCCACTTTCAGAACCCTGGGGTGTTGTCCATCTGGTCCAGGTGGCTTATCTACCTTCAGATCTTTCAGCTCTCCAAGCACCTTCTCCTTAGTAATAGCAACTACATTCATTTCTTCCCCCTGACATCTCCAATTTCTGGCATACTGATAGGGTCTTCCACAGTGAAGACTGATAGAAAATACTTATTAAGTTCATCCAACATTTCCTTGTTCCTCATTACTACCTCTCTAGCATCATATTCCAGTGGTCAGAATTCTGCTCTTGCTTCTCTTTTACTCTTTATATATGTGAAAAAAACATTAGTGTCCTCTTTTATATTACTTACTAGCTTATTGTTTTTCATCTTATCAAGTCAAGTCAAGTCACTTTTATTGTTATTTATTATGCCTTTGTTGTTGCCTTCTGCTGGTTTTTAAAACTTTCACACTAATTTTTGATATATGGTATCAAAGTTCAAAGCAAATTTATTATCAAAGTACATATATGTCGCCAAATACAATACTGAGATTTATTTTTGTGCTGGCACATTCAGTAAATCAATGAAACATGGTAGAATCAGACTGCACCCAAAAGGACGAACAAACAACTAATGTGCAAAATCCAAAAAACAGCCTCTTTGGCTTTTAAAAACGCAAACACGAGGAAAACTGCAGATGCTGGAAATTCAGGCAACACACACAAAATGCTGGTGGAACACAGCAGGCCAGGCAGCATCTACAGGAAGAAGTACAGACAACGTTTCGGGCCGAGACCATTCGTCAGGATGGACGAAGGGTCTCAGCCCAAAACGTTGACTGTACTTCCTATAGATGCTGCTTGGCCTGCTGCATTCCACCAGCATTTTGTGTGTGTTGCTTGTCTTTGGCTTTTACGCTGTTTTGACTTCCCTTGTTATTGACAGTTGTGTCATTCTCCCTTTAGAATACTTCTTCTTTGGGATAAATCAATCCAATGCGTTCCGAATTGTTCCCAGAAACTCCAGCTATTACTTTTCTGCTGTCAACCCTGCTGGTGTTATCTTCCAGTCAACTTTGGCCACCTCCTCTCTCATGCCTCTGCAATTCCATTTACTGCATTGCAATACTGATACATCTGTCTTTAGCTTCTCCCTCTCAAACTGCAGTATGAATTCTATCATGATCATTGTCTCTGAAGGGCTCCTTTACCTTAAGTTCCCAAATCAAATCAGGTTCAATGCACAACACCCGATCCAGAATTGCCTTTCCACTGGTGGGCTCAACCACAAGCTGCTTGAAAAAGTCAACTTGCAGGCATTTTTAAAGTTCCCTTCTTTGGATCTAGTACCAACCTGATATTTCCAATCTACTGGGATATTAACTATGTTAACTTATCTCCACAAACAGTGAAGGGGCGAGTGATGGCGAAGCGAGTTTGGAGGACGAGCCAAGGTGGTTTGTTGCAGAATTGATGCAGTTGGAGTTCCAATGCTCGTGCAGCCGGCCTGGGAGAGAGGTTGGATTACTCTGGGTGCCAAAAGAGGTCGGGCCCTGGGTGAAGAAGTTCCTTTGCTCATTCAACTGGCCTGGGATTGAGATTCGATTGCTCTGGGCCCTGAGCAGATTTGAAGAGCTTGAGAGCAGCTTCAAGCTGCTCGGCAAAACCCGGGCCCAGAGTGAGTTGCTGGCCAGTGTGGTCTAAATCCTAGTGCAAGGCACAATTCACCGTATAGACAATTTAAGCATTGGCTCAGATCAGAGGCAAGAGACAATTTCACTCGTTCTCTGCGATGTTCACTCCTCTCTCCAGGATGCAGAGACTTTTACTGTTCCATTGTTGGGTCAAGTTAAATGCCAGCCCAGATAGACTGAAAAGACAGGGTATCGGTCAGGATGAAAACTGACTTCAGTCATTCTCTGCGGTGGTCATCTCCATAGTGCTGAGGCTATGAAGACTGCCCCGGCTGCTGTGCTCTGTGCCCGCTGATATGATGAACTGATAAGTAAGGCTTTGGGCCTACTCCGAGCTGCTTCGAGATTCAGATCTGAAGACTCAGTTTTGGTTTGGGATGCTGTTGTTCACTTCAATCGTTTGCATGATTTGTGTTTTTTTTCTCTTGCACATCGAGTGTTGGTCTTTTATTTATTTTTTATTTAAATTGGACTCTTTTGGGTTTCTTGCTTTGTGGCTCTCTGTGACCAAGCAAATTCCAAGGTTGTATAATTTATACATTCTTGCACTTGAATCTTGAATTTTGTATATTGAAATCTCCTATGACTATCGTAACATTGCCCTTTTGTCACACATTTTCTATCTCCCTTTGTAATTTTAGCTCACATCTTGGCTACTGATTTGAGGCCTGTATATAATTCCCATAAGGGTCATTTTACCCTTGCAGTTTCTTAATTCCACCCAAAAATATTCTACATCCTCCAATTATTGCCTCTTTCTAAAGATTTGATATCAATTTTTACCAACAGAACCACCCACACTCTCTACCTACCCCTGTCCTTTCAGTATGACTCAGTGATGCCCACAACGTCATACCTGCTCTATCTGGGCTACAAGGTCATCTACCATATTCCATATGTGTGTGCATTCAAATATAGCACCTTTAGTCCTGTATTCATCACTCTTTTCTATTTTTCCTCCATGTTACACTTCATCTCATCCCACTGACTGGAAAGAGCTCAGGACATCTGCCTGTTGTTCCTCCCAGTCTTGCTACACACTGCCTTTGCTTGTATACCAACCTCAGCCCTATCACTTCACCCCCCCCCCACCCCCATCCTCCTGCCAGATTAGTTTAAACCCTCCCCAACAACTCTACCAAACCTGTGCACAAGGATATTAGTCTCCCTCAGGTTCAGCTGTAACCTGTCCTTTTCGTACAGGTCATACCTTCCCCAGAAGATATCAATGATCCAGAAAACTGAATACCAGCCCCCTGCACTAATTCCTCAGTCACACATTCATTTGCCAAATTATCCTATTCTCACCCTCAAGGACATGTGGCATAGGCAGCAATCCAGAGGTTACTGCCCTGGAGGTCCTCCTTTTCAACTTTCACCTTAATAGCCTATATTCTCTCTTCAGAACCTCCTCCCCTTTCCTACCTACATTATTGGTACCAATTAGTACCATGACTTCAGGCTGCTTATCCTCCTCCCTGTAGAATGCTGTGGACCTGATCTGAGACATCCTGACCTGACACCTGGGAGGCAATATACCATCTGAGTGTCTCTTTCACAGCCACAGAATACCCTGTCTGCTCCTACCACTGCTGCACTCTTCTTCTCACCCCCTTACCCTTCTGAGCCACAGAGCCAGACTAGGTGCCAGAGACCGGGTCACCGAAGCTTCCAAATGCTCGGTCATCCACCCAGACAGTAGCCAATGTGGTAAACTTATTACTGAGGGGAATAGATACAGGGATACTCTGCACTGGCAGCCTATTCCCTTTTGCTTTCCTGACAGTCACCCAGGTAATTGCCTCTGGCAGCTTAGGGGGTGACTACCCCTCTGTAGCTGCTGTCAATCACCTCCACATTCTCCTGTATGACCCAAAGGTCATTCAGCTGCAGTTCCAGTTCCTTAACACGGTCTCTAAGGAGCAGCTGCTCGAAGCACTTTCGGCAGATGTTTCGGGGAGACTGAAGGTCTCAGAGTTTCCACATCTGGGACCTCTGGTATTGCCACATCTCACACAAAAAACACACCACTAAACCCGGGCTGTTTCTCACTGGACTAGCTACGTACTAATAGACAAAAAGAAAAATAAAACTTTCTAGAAACTCACTCTGCCTGTTCTTGCTTAAGACTGTTGAGCTAAATCCTGACAACTCTAACACTGTCCACTCACACAGTGGCCACTACGCTTACACTTCACTTCATTTTATTGGCCCTTGATGAGCGCCCAAGAGATCATTATGATTGCAGCCCACTAAAAAATCCCGAAAGGTCCTGAGCTCTTTTAAAACCTTGTACCACCTCGGCCAAATGGTGACTGCTGATGGATTTAGTGACAAGGTTAGTCAACAAGCACATTACAATTCCCAACACATGCTCCCTACACTGAGCTCCATTGAGGAGAACAGTTTCTATAAGAACACAAAGGTGTCCTCAAAATCTCTGAAAACTTGCTCTATCATCACTGTGCCATTGGAATTCATTGTCCAAGACTACACAGGAAAGCAGCATCCATCAACAAGGACTTCCACCATCCAGGCAATGCTTTCTTCTTGCTGCTGCCATTGGGAAGGAGGTACAGGAGCCTTAGGTCCCACACCAACAAATTCAGGAAGTTAGTACCCTATAGCATCATGCTCCTGAAGTCGGCACGGACTAGGAGGGCCAAGATGGCCTGTTTCCGTGCTGTGATTGTTATATGGTTAAGTGGCAGAATAATAACTCCGAACTGATTCTACAACCTATAGCAACACACATTAAACACTGGAGGAACTCAGCAGGCCAGACAGTATCTATGGAAAAGGGTACAGTTGAAGTTTCAGGACAAGACCCTTCGGCAGGACTGGATTGCGGAGTGGTGGTGGGTAAAAGGGAGATGGAGGATCCAATGGCAGTGCATGAAGACCCAGGCTGGAGGCCAAGGCTGGAGTCAGAGTTGGAGGTTGAACAATCGGCACTTTGGAGATCTCTGAGTTTGCTGGAACCCACATTGATGACGGTGGAATCCAGGTTTTGAATCTGCTCTGGATCATTTTTCTGGAGGCGTCCGGGTCTGCCGATGTCAGGGACAGCAGATTCTGTGGTCTGTAGACGGGCAATCTTCCGATCCTTGCAGGGCGTGAGGAAGTCAAAGATCCGGCGATTGAAAGCGTGGGTCCGGCGGAGGATAAAGCAGCACACAAGTTCATCACAGGTGATGGAGAGAGAATCCTGGAGTTGTGGAAGTGACTGGGATAGGGATGCCAGGTACCTCCTCATGGCGGAAAGAGTGGCGCATAGAACACGGTGGGAGAAGCAGTCAATCGAATGTGAGTACCTGGGGATCGAGAAGCCTGAAAACAAGTCTCGAAACCGTGTGGTAAAACTCATGGCGAACTCATGTTCACAGAAGAGATACATGGCTATGGTAGTGGGACTGGGTGAGCTATGGACTCACTTTCAAGGACTCTACAACTGATATTTTCAGTATAATATATCTATTTATCTATCTATCTTAGTTTTTTTATTTACACAGTTTGCCTTTTTTTGCACATTGTTTGTCTGTCTTTGTGTGTAGATTTTCATTGTATTTCTTCATTCCTCTGTGAATGCCTGCAAGGAAATGAATCTGAAGGTGGCATATAATGACATATACGTATGTTGGTACTTTGAGCCTTGAAGTTTGAACACAAGTGGTGGAGGAGTTTTCAGGATGCATCTTAACACTCCAGGTCTACCTGCTGGAAGCCCATGGAGATGAGGTTTAGGCAGTGGAAGTTGTGTACTGTAGTTCATCAAGTCATTCACCCACCCTGAATGTGGCACTGTTTTCAGATGGTTTTTCAGTCACTCCAGAACTCACAGAACTGCAGTTCAAGCAAGTAATATTCAACCCCCTCCCCCCCACCACATGTAGGGGAAATACATGTGTTTTCACTGTGAGATGCAATAGACCCAGTGGGCCAAATGGTCTCCTTTTTCACAACAGAATATGTGTGATTATGTTTGCCTATAAAGAAGAATGCGTATGTACTGTATGAATCAGGATACCAGGGATGGAAACTCAATGTGTGTTATAAAAATTAACAAATGTTGGGAACAGTCTGATTTAACTTAAGACTGGGATGGGGAGGAAAAGCACGCTGAGATGAAGCTGATGGCTAATTCAATGTTTGCAAGATTTACTTGCAAAAAACTGTGGCTTACAAATGCTGAATTTAGACTGTGGTGCTGACAGAATCAAAGAGAAAATTGAGAGTAGTGGAGACAGCAGAGATTTTAAGAAAGTTAAGGAGAGTTAATGCAACAAATGCTGGTTATTTGTTGTTGGACTTTCAATAGTATTTCCAGTGTTCACAGCAACGAGACTAAAAAATAAATGAACAAAACTGCTGGAAGAACTGTATTATAAATGGTTATGTTTAAACTTTGTTTATATAAGTTAGTTTAGGCCACCATTGAGTTATAAAATGCAGAAAGAGCACATGAGAAGTTGAAAGACCTAGATGGACTTGAAATAGGGTCTGGTGTTTTTGTTGAATAACTGCAGCATTCTTCAGTTACCTCCAGAGGGAGCCCTATTGCTTTACTCTCCTCCATTGGAGACGGACAACAGTACTAATGCCACCAGGGAATCTATGTCCATTCTGGCACCACATCAAACAATGCAAAAGAATAAACATCACACAGTTGTCTACTCACTGCTGCCAGTACTCAGAAGGAGATTCTTAAACACGTGTCCAACAGCAATTTGAACACCTGGAAAATCACCTGTGCAATGGCAACATTATGGTTAAATCATTGCCTTGGTTTGGATTAATAATCATCCAATGACCAGAATTAAACTCCCACCACAATGTAGCTGAGGAATTTAATTTCAGTTAATCAATTAGATCAGAGAAAAAAAACATCAGTGACCAGATTGTTGTAAAATCCCATGTGGTTTACTTGGGGGAGGAAATCTGCCGTACCAACTGGCCTTTTGGTAATACCAGACCACTGTCAATGTGGCTCAATCTTTCCGTTCTTTTGAAAAAAAAGTTAGTGTGCTGTTCAGTTGAAAAGTGATGAGGGATGAGCAATAAGTTCTGGCCCTGCAGACAGTACCCACATCTCATGAATGATTTTTAAAAAAATAGGCACCACAGAAGTGATGTAGTACAGACACAAAATATTGCTAATGTTGTAGCTTTTTAGCTTTCCTGCACATTCCTTTTAGGGATATCGATTTGGAAACCTGATACCTGCTGCATTTAGCATAAACAAACTGACTTTAAGCCAGGTACAAACCAAAACATCAGCAGTAGGTTTAGTTTTCATACCATAGGTGGGGAAGGGGTTACCCCATAACCAATACTGAATCAGTTGAGATCTGGATAAAGGAAAATAATTCCAAACTGGATTCCTTTGTATCTGTGAAACAGTCACAACAACAATTCTGCTTCTAGGCCATTGCCCTTAACACACTAAATTTACAGCCAAATTGAAACTATAGTCACACATGTGTGAACAAAAACTATTGATATTGTCTTATGAAATAATGCAGAGCAAGTATTTTAAAAACAAATTTGAAATTGGGCCATGGTGAAACTAACTATGACAGAAATAATTAAGGCACTAAAAATTGGTTTCTGTATCATTATGTTTAAGCTAATTCAATTTTCATAATGCAGTTAGTTCTTTGAAGCAACAGCAATAATTTCATTTAGCATCTCAGAAAGACAAAATATAATCAATCACAGCTTGTTGCCAAGCCAATTCCTCCATTTGCACTGAGGTATGGAAGATGTAAGATGTCAAATATAATTAAATAAATGTGTTTGTCACTTAGGTAATACAGAAGATAAAATTTACAAATCCTATTCAATGAACTGTCTATTCCCCAAGCAATCCATTTTAACAGTGTTCCAGTAGAGGACACCATAAGACCATAAGGTATAAAAGCAGAATTAGGCCATTTGGCCCTTGAAGTCCGCTCTGCCATTTCATTACAGCTGATCCATTTTCCCTCTTGGCCCCTATCTCCTGCCTTCTCCCCGTATCCCTTCATGTCCTGACCAATCAAGAATCTATCATCTTCTGCCTCAAATATACCCAATGACTTGGCCTCCACAGCCGCCATTGGCAACAAATTTCACACACTCACCACTCTCTGGCTACAGAAACTCCTCCTCATCAATCTAAAAGGACGTCCCTCTATTCTGAGGCTGTATCCTCTGGTCTTAGACTCCCTCATCATAGGAAACATCCTCTTCACATCCCCTCTATTGAGACCTTTCAATATTCAGTTGGTTTCAATGAGGTCACCCTTATTCTTCTGAATTCCAGCGAGCCATGAAACACTCCTCATATAATGCGCCTTTCAACCCCTGAATAATTCTCATGTATCTCCTTTGAACTCTCTCCAAAGTCAACACATCCTTCTTAGATAAGGGGCCTAAAACTGCTCACAATACTCCAAGCACGGCTTCGCCAGTGCTTAATAAAGTCTCAACATTATGTACTTGCTTTTACATTCTAGTCCTCTCGAAAAGAATGCTAACATCACACCTCCTCACCACCAACTCAACCTGAAAATTAATCTTTAAGGAATTCTGCATGGGGACTCAAAATTCCCTCTGCATCTTGGATTTTGGAATTTTCTCTCCATTTAGAAAATAATCTATGCATTTATTTCTTCTACCAAAGTGCATGACCATACACTTCCCAACATGGTATTCCATCTGCCACATTACAGATGATGTATTTATGACATAATCATATCTTCTTCTTAGGCATTGTTTAGGATTGTGAATGACTTGCTTCTACTCCAATTTTGTGAGAAAGAGGTGTCGGATGAGGTAATTTTGGATACACAGAAGGGATAGAGGTCCCTAATCAGTTAGGCTGGTGGAAACTTGCGAGGCAGTGCACTCCTTCTGTCACTTCCACAGGGTTGTGTTGCTCCTGAGACATGGACTTCAGGTTCTTTATTCTCAGAATCAGAATCAGAATCAGAATCAGGTTTATTATCACCAGCATGTGACGTGAAATTTGTTAACTTAGCAGCAGCAGTTCAATGCAATACATAGTCTAGTAGAGAGAGAAAAAAATAATGATAAATAAAACATAATAAAGAAGCAAATCAATTACATATATTGAATAGATTTTATAAAAATGTGCAATAACTGAAATACTGTATATTAAAAAAAGTGAGATAGTGCCCAAAGCTTCAATGTCCATTTAGGAATCAGATGGCAGAGGGGAAGAAGCTGTTCCTGAATCGCTGACTGTGTGCCTTCAGGCTTCTGTATCTCCTACAGAAAAGGGCATGCCCTGGGTGCTGGAGGTCCTGAATAATGGACACTGCCTTTCTGAGAGACCACTCCCTAAAGATGACCTAGGTAATTTGTAGGCTAGTGCCTGAGATGGAGCTGACTAGATTTACAACCTTCTTCAGCTTCTTTCAGTCCTGTGCAGTAGCCCCTCCGTACTAGACAGTGATGTAGCCTGTCAGAAAGCTCTCCACGGTTCGACTATAGAAGTTTTGGAGTGTATTTGTTGACATGCCAAATCTCTTCAAACTCCTAATAAAGTATAGCCGCTGTCTTACCTTCATTATGACTACATCAATATGTTGGGACCAGGTTAGATCCTCAGAAATCTTGATGCCCAGGAACTTGAAGCTGCTCACACTCTCCACTTCTGATCCCTCTATGAGGATTGGTAGGTGTTCCTTCGTCTCACCCTTCCTGAAGTCCACAATCAGCTCTTTTGTCTTACTGACATTGAGTGCCAGGTTGTTGCTGCCGCACCACTCCACTAGTTGGCATGTCTCACTCCTGTACGCCCTCTCATCATCACCTAAGATTCTACCAACAATGGTTGTATTGTCAGCAAATTTGTAGATGGTACTTGAGCTATGCCTAGCCGCACAGTCATGTGTATACAGAGAGTAGAGCAGTGGGCTAAGCACACACCCCTGAGGCGCGCCAGTGTTGATCGTCAGTGAGGAGGATATGTTATCACCAATCCACACAGACTGTAGTCTTCCGTTTAGGATGTCGAGGATCCAGTTACAGAGGGAGGTACGGAGGCCCAGGTTCTGCAACTTCTCATCAGGATTGTGGGAATGATAGTATTAAATGCTGAGCTATAGTCGATGAACAGCATCCTGACATAGGTGTTTGCGTTGTCTAGGTGGTCTAAAGTCGTGTGGAGAGCCATTGAGGTTGCATCTGCCGTTGACTTACTGTGGCGATAGGCAAATTGCAATGGGTCCAGGTCCTTGTTGAGGCAGGAGTTCAGTCTAGTCATAACCAACCTCTCAAAGCACTTCATCACTCAAAGCAATTCTATGCCTAGTTCCAGATCTCTACTGGAGTTATCATGACCAGAAATTCTGGAGAATCGGGAGCAAGTTCCAAATTTTTGAGGAGCTTTCTTGAATACTTTTCTACCTTCACTTTGTAGTCTCTTCCTATAATAGCATTTGGAATACAGTTCCTATTTCACAAGTCTAGTGTTAGGCCATCTCCCCAATATATTCTGCTAAGTATAACTAGGGCCCTGATACCAATACAGTACACTGACATCCATTCTTAGAGAGAATTTAAACCGTTCTGCTGGAATTATCTTTCCAAAGACTATTGTTTGTAATCAAGATTTCAGAAGAAAATGAGATAGATCTGAGGCTCTTTGAATACCCTTTTCTCACTTGTCCAAAGGTAATGTTGAATTTTAGTATCAATGTCTGTCTTTGTTGAGAGATGGATTCAAATGGTCTATATTTTCCAAATCCTGCAATCAACTTTATTGTTAAAAGACAGTGTGCTATAGCATTGGGAGGTTGGCAGAGGCCCTTTGCCTTACCAGTGTATGCTTTGGTGAATGAGTCAACAATGGCTTTGACCATGGTATTTGAGTAAACACAAATACACACGCTATCTGAATTCTATACAGCAACTTCTAAGGTTTGTGTAATTTTGCATCATAGCCTGAACAAGCTCCCATAAAGTATGAAGTTCAACTCCATTCTACAGGGAATTGATTAGAGACAGCAGTGTTGAAGAAATGATACACCCTTGTTTGACATCTAAAATTGTCTCTTTTGCAGACCCATTGATTAGGTTCATGGCTTGAATGCTATCAAAAAACAAATATGTTGTAAATCAGTGAAAATGTTATAAACACAAGAGATTCTGCAGATGCTGAAAGTCCAGAATAACACACACAAAATACTGGAGGGACTCAGGCAGCATCTATGGAGAGGAATAAAGAACATACATTTGGGGTGGGACCCTTCATTAGGACTGGTAAGGAAGGGGAAAGATAGCAGAATAAGAGGGTGGTGTAGGGGAAAGAATACAAGCTAGAAGGTGATAGGTGCAATGGGGCGGGGAGGTAGATGGGTGGGGAAAGTGGGGAGAAGTGAAAAACTGGGAGGTGAAAGGTGGAAAATGTACCACCATGTCCCATGGACCATGGGAGAATGGAGGGGGGGGGTGTGATTGGCAGGTGAGAAGTGGAATAAAAGTGGAGTCAGAAAGGGGCATCAAAAAAGAGAGAAGGGGAGAAATCTGATTTTAAATTTGCTTTATAATAGCATGCAAGCCACGAAATACACCCCTCCTGTCAAATTTAAGGAGACTATACAGTGATATATATGCCACACATAACTAAGTAATGAGAACATATCCAGCAATTGATTATCACATAGAAAAATAAACCATTTCCTTTTCATCTCAAACTTTTATTGCAGAATAAAAGACTATTTCAAGTAACCTAATTTATTGTAGTGTTCAGTGGCAGAATTGGTTAAGTTACTGGACTGATATCAAAAATACTCGACAGACATAAATTTAAATCTCTCTGTGGTAGCTGTAGAATTTAAATTTATTGTTAAATAAATCTGGAACATAAAAATTAGCTTACTGTCATTAACACTGAAACTACTGGATTATCATTAAAAAAAATCTTAAAGAATTCTCCTGTCTTTACCCAGTTTGGCCTATTTTTTGACCCAGGCCATATTTGTGTCACTATGCAGCTTGGCCTATCTGGAACAGCAAGGTGGTTGAATTTGAACTGTCCTCTGAACAAAGCACTTTGTGGAAAGTACAGTTGAAAATGTATAATACTGTATATATGCTGGTCTGAGCAAATTAGTAAATGTTACCAAGCCCAGTAAGCTGATCATTTAGACATGGTCCAGTTGTGTGCTGGCTATTGATGTCCATTTCCAAAGCACCAACATTTTATACAGTGCAGTACGAATTGTTTTCTTATTGAAAACAGACCCAGCTGGGCTGAATTAATTGATCTCAGGCATGGCACCAGCTGGGCTACTCCAAATCAGCTTAATGCTTCTGGGCCCGGAAGAAGAAAATCAGTTCAGGATTTTATTGCTGGTACAATCTAGTGATAACTGCAGCAAAATGTTTGTGCGTGTGCTTATCAGCTGCAGAATGAAATCAAGTTTGCCTGCCTTGGTCTGGGCTCTTATACCCACTTCCTACCTCTCACTGCCCATGAAATAGCTTGCTGCCACTATGTGTGGCATTGGAAGCCTTCCAGTGTTTAGTAGACCACTGAGTCACAGAATTATAATGTCACAGATGAAGACCACTCAGCCCATCAAATCTATGCCAACTCCTAGTTGAGCAATCCTACCTCTTCCCTAGTACTTCTCCTTAGTGTTAAGATTACTCTAAATTACTGATCCAGCTCCTTTTGGAAGGCACCAGTTGATTCTGCACGCACCATCTGTACAGGCAGTGAATCACAGATACTAATAATATTCTGAGGAAAACTCCCTTCCAACTTGTTGAAAATTCTCAAACTTTGTTCTTGAACCAACCATTAGTGAGAGGCCTTCCTAATCTAACCAAAACCAGTATTGATTTTATAAACCTCAATGAAATCTCCTCTCAGGTACCTTTGATTTATTGATTCCAGCCAACTTAATATCTAACCACGGGACTATTCCACACACTTGACAGAACCATCACAAATTTGCTTAAGTTTGGTAATGAGAAATGGACACAATATTTCAGTTGTAGTTTAGAATCATCAAAATGTACAGAGCAGAAAGGGGTTGCTTCAACTTACTTCATCCATATTGACTGTGATGTTTGTACTATCCATGGACATCAGTTTGGCTTAACCTGTGTATGGACAGGTTCAACATAACTCAAGTTAACCCAAACAGTCCTTACAAGTGAGGCAACACTTCAGCTGTGAGTCTGTTGGGGTCATCTACCGTATCCAGTGTTCCCGATGTGGCCTCTCTACCTGAGAGCAACATAGATTGGGAGACCGTTTCGCTGAACACCTTCACTCTGTTCACCAGTAAAAGCAGGATCTTCTGGTGCCACCCATTTCAATTCTGCTTCCCATTCCCATTCTGACATGAGAGTCCATGACCTCCTCTACTGCTGCAATGTGGCCACACTAGCAACACCTTATATTCTATCTGGGTAGCGTTCAACCTGATGGCATGAACAGCAATTTCTCAAACTTCCAGTAATTGCCCACTCCTCTCCTTTACTATTCCCCATTTCATTTCCCTCTCGTCTCTCCTTACCTGCCCATCACCTCACTCTGGTACACCTCCCCCTTCTCTTTATCCCACAGTCTTCTGTCCTCTTCAATCAAATTCCCCCTTCTCCAACCCTTTAGCTCTTTCACCAATTAACCTCCTAGCTCTTTACTTCACCCCTCCCCCCTCCCGGTTTCACCTACCACTTACCACTTTGTACTTCTTCCTTTCCACCATCAATATTCCTACTTTGATTCCTCTGCTTTCTTTTCAGTCCCGATGAAGGCCCCCGGCCTGAAACATCAACTGTTTACTCCTTCCCATAGAGCAGGGATGGCCAATCTATGGCGCATGCGCCAAAAGTGGCGCATTGGATAATTAGAAGTGATAATAGTAAAAAAGTAAGCCTACTCATGCAGAGTATTACCAAAAACCGATCTGTAGAAAAAAAATCTATAACAGGAATTTGAGTAGCTTAGAGCCAGAAATGGGTTTTACTGAGAATAAATCTAAAACTTAGCAATTATTTTTAGCAATTTTATTATTTCGTGCACATCTTTTGGAGAATGTTATCTTCTTTCACATTAATCTATTTTCAATTTTTAAAAATGTTCAATGAGTCAAACTAGGAAAGAAGGACTTCTGTTCTGCAGTCGTTCCATAACTGTTCAATACACGTTTGACCCTGAGGCGCCAGGCGTCTGCACCAGCGGTGCGTCGCAGGTTTTTGCCAGTCAGTTTACAATTGACACCCGTGTGCTATGGAGTTGTGCTTTGTTCATCCTTTGTGAACATTTGCAGTTTAGTACTTTTTCGAAAACTAAGCCTTGTTTTTACATTCAGTTACCCATCACAGTGCAAAAGAAAATGAGCAAAAGAAAAGCAGAAAGTGATAGTAAGTGTGAATTCAATGAATAGTGGCAAAATGAGTTCTTATTTATAGCGGGTCCGTCAGGAAAACTGTTGTGCATTGTTTGTGAAAACACTTTCTTACATAATGAAGACATGATCTGAATAGACACTATAAAACACAACATCAGACTGAAATAGAAGGAAACTGAAGCTAGTGCTTGGGTCTGAGTTACAGAAAGAATATGTGATTAAGACAAAGGAAGAAATTAAAAGAAGACAAAATATATTTGTTAAAAGTCTCATTAAGGTAAGTAATGTTTATCTTGTTTTTATATGTTATGAATGTACCACAGCTCTGAGGGGCCGAAGGGTGCGGGGGAGCCCCCTCCTTTGTGAGAATCGCAAGAGCATTATTGGGTTGGGTCAGAGGACCCAGGAAATGAGAGAGAGAGAGACATGGCCATTGTCTCCTGGAGACAACGTTTGTGGATTGGGGACTATGCTACGTGCAAGCCCTCGGGCAAAGTGGGCTGGTTGAGAGAGGGATTGCATCATCTCAACCTGACTGACATCTGAGACCCCGTGAGGAAGTATAAGAGAGGGTCTGGGGGAACAACCCCTTCAGACGCACCAGAAGAAACGCTAGCGATCCCGTAATAGCGGGAAGCCATTTGAAGGAAGCCACGTGCATTCGGTTCCCTTGCCTGGGGACTGGTGGCTGGTACCACGGAAAACAACTTGGAACTAACAACGGGGAACCAACTCCCCCCTGACTCAACGGATTGGCCTCATAAAAGACCCGGGCAAGCTTCAAACCGTCTCTCTCTTAAACCCACACAGCTGCAGCTTGAAAGGACAGTGACTTTTATCTTTCCATCAGACAATACAATATCCCCTAGACAAACGATAGAACTATTGCTTAATTGATGATTATTATTATACCCGCGTTTTTTAGATTGAGTATTGACGACGTATATTATCTGAATGTCTGTATTAATCTTATTTTTGTGCCCCTTTTTAAATAAAGACTTTTAAAAATAGTACCATCAGACTTCAACGGACCTCTCTATCTTTGCTGGTAAGTGATCCAGTTACGGGAATTTCATAACATATATTAAATCAATATATCATGTAAAAATGCTAAATATGTCTATATTGACATGTTTTTGAAAGAATTGAGTGGGGGTACAACAGTTGTACGGCACATCTGAACTCGTCTGTGAAAAACTTGATGCATGGAATGTAAAAGGTTAGAGGCTGCCTGACCTTCTGAGTTCCTCCACTGTTTTGTGTGTGCTGCTTTGGATTTCCATCGTCTGCCAATTTTCTCATGTTTGTAGCTGTACTGCTTTCCTTCTCTAGATCTTGGTTTTGAATCTCAAAATCCCACACCTTTACCAACCTCTCAATGCGTTTTTAAGGATTTAAGGATGTATACGGAGTTAGCCTTGTTTGTGTGCATTCTTCACAACTGTGCAATTGAGTCTAAATCTTCTCTGCTTATTCTTTCTGCTAAAGTACATCATCAGACACCTGAAAGAAATACTCTGTTCCAATCTCTGAAATGGAAAGAGATTACTAGGTGGTCAGGGGAAAAGATTGAAGGCTGTGCTTAAGGCAACTCCAGTCATTTTTGCACATCTCTTACCCACTATCAATCAAAGTGGAAAAGGAGGATTCAGGGTGGTGGTCTATGTAATGTGTTCTAAGCAGCAAACAGATGCACTATCTTCTGATTTTGAGGGACTGCTTAAAAGGGCCAGAAGCATCACGCAGCACTTCTATGCATTAAATTTCATCTGCCGCTTGTCGGTGCATTATTCAGCTATTTATATCTACCATGGTTTTCACTGCTCACCACACTCCCATGCTTTAATATACTGTACATCAGGCAGAGCAGTGTTTGATATATTCCCAGTACTAATCCTCGAGGAATATTGCTGTTTATCACCCTCCAAGTGTAAAACAAATATTTGCCACCATTCTCAAATGTATGCCTTTAATTAAAACAATTTCTATCCATGCTGCTATTGATCCTTCAATTTTAAAAACAATCTGCCAAAATTTATGGTGAAGTAAAATGCACTTTCTATTATACATGCGCAGTTAGTTTAATATCTTAAGGCAAGAACAGATACCTTGTTTAACTTACAACAGAAAATCAAGTAAAACCCTAAGCACGCTCAAGCATGTCTAATTAATGGGAGACAGTCTTATTTACTTTAGAAGAAATGATGGTTGACTATAATAGGACTGATAATGTATTTAAATATATGTTTTAATTACTTTGTAATAAATAGATTTGCTGAATTTCAAAGTCATTCTCAAAGAAGAGTGAGATTGTACTCTGACTGAAGGCTCAAAGGGCTAATTGTTTTTATATTTTATACATAATTTTGACAAACTCTTAAGGTATAATTTTGAAATTGCCTTCAGTAAGAAAAGCAACACAGACAAAATGGTGGAGGAACTCAGCAGGTCAGACAGGATCCATGGAAATGAATAAACAGTCGACATTTCCTGCCGAGGTCCTTCTTCGGGACTGGGAAGGAAGGGGGACACACCAGAAGAAAAAGATGGAGGGAGGGGAAGTGGGGTAGCTGGAGGGTGGTAGGTGAAGCCAGGTGGGTGGGAAAGGTAAAGGGCTGGAGAGAAAGGAATCTGATATGAGAGGAGAGTGGACCGTGGGAGAAAGGGAAGGAGGAAGGGACCCAGTGGAAGAGGACAGGCAGGTGAGGAAATGAAGAGGCCAGAGTGAGAAATAGAAGAAAAGAGGAGAAGAGGGAATTTTCTTTACCAGAAGTATAAATCGATAAGAAAAATTGGGATTTTGGTTAACAAATTTAATTTGCACATTAAAGTTATTTAAGTAAGTTTATTTTATTAGGAAATATTGTTTTCTCATTTCATTGGAAAATCCACTGGGAATAATGATATTCGCCAAAGGAGCACCACACTGCATACTTACAGGTAACAAAGTAAAAAGCTTGCTGGACATTCTCAGCAAATTACACTGTATCTGTGGAAAGAGAAACAGGATTACTACCTAAGCTCAGGGAACCCTAATGAGGACCAGGAAAGTGAGAAAACAAGTGGAGGAAGGGAGACACTGGGCTCCTGAGTCTGTCACTGTATTCTGCATTCCAATTCAATTCAGACCCATTTGCTTGTGATTTCTTGCTTTGTTGCAACAAAATCACGCTTAAGCTTGAGGAACAACACATCGTTCCCCAGCTCTGCTGTAAGATTATCCACCTGTCATTTAACTCAGTTTTTCTCTTGCCACAATCACTGCCTGATCTGCTGGGCATTCCCAGTGCTTTCCTTTTGATTTCAGATTTCAGTAACAGTTCTGATCTGCAAATTCACAGACTGGCTTATTTCCACTTTCATTGGAACCTGTACAATCCTGATTGACAGATTCAATAAGAAATCTATCTGAGCAGATAGGACAAAAAAAGGAATAAGGAATAGGTAGGACAAAGGGAATATATTTGGTATGATAAAGCCATGGATCTATCCTGACTGATTTATTCAGTCAAGATAAATCTATAGCATTATCCTACCAAACATATTCCTTTTGTCCTATCCATTCCTTATAAATTCAATTTAAATACTGTACCTCTGCTTAAAATGAATTCAGACTCTGCTTCCAGAGTCTTTGAGGAAGAGACTCATAGCCTTTTGAGAAAAAAATCACACCATTGTCTTAAACTGACAACTCTTTATCTTAAACAGTGACCTCCAGTTCTAATTTCCTCTGCAGAAGGAAACATCATTTTCAATCCCACTCTTTCAAGACCACTCAGAACCTCATGCATCCATCCTTCCTTGAATAAGGTGATAAATAATTCAAATATGGTATCACTAGTACCAAATATGACTGAAGTATAATGTACCAACTTTTGTATCCATTTCCCTTCACAATAGTTACTGGGTGAGCAGTACTTAGGCACGTACTGTATATATAGCTAGGGTGCCTCAGACTTTTGCACAGTACTGTATTAATTCTATGTATTGTACTGTACTGCTGCCACAAAAATAGAATTCATGACATACATGAGTGATGATAAACTTGATTCTGATATGGGTCCCTATTGAGGACTAAGAATGGAAGGTGGATAGGGACAGAGCAGAAAGCACCAAAGATACATTCTGTAATGATCAATAACCAATGGTTTGGAATCAAGTGACTTTGCCTGGTGTCTCAGGGATGGGTGTGTTTCCACCCGTGTCACATCTCACCCCAGTATGCCTTCTCTGTTACCTGTCCCATACTCCTCCCAGAGCATTCCACCCTCACCATTCCCAACATCCTTTGCTCCCACCAGATTTACAAACACTCTCTCCGCTCCATGTTGACAAATTCAGTAATGTGCAGAGGACTTATGCAATCTAGCTATAAATATATATACAGTATATACCACAGATATACTAGCCTTCAGTGAGTCATACCAGTAACCTCTTAAGGCTATAGGTCAGGGGTTCCCAACCTGGGGTCCACAGACATCTTGCTTAATGGTATTGGTCCATGGCATAAAAACAGTTGGGAACCCCTGTTATAGATCATGACTGCGCACTAGTAAAGCTGGGAATAGACTGGATTGAGTACTTGTAATGAAGCATTGTGTTTTCAACAGGATTATAGAATTGGGTGGTGATATATACACACTTGGCTGTCTACTGACCTTACCTAAACAAACCTTTGGTCAGATGAGTTTGAAAGGTAGAAGCTAATCAGAAAATGAGACCAGGATGAGGGGTTTCATTGAAAAAAAAATACCATTAATTTGGTTTTTTTCCCCACGGTATTTCTATGAACTGGTCAAAACACGAATAAGACAGTTAGATTTTAGCAATGTGCTAAGAGTGACTGTCCTTGACGTGTTAGCAGAACTGAACTCATGCTTAGCTCCAAGCAAAATACTTCTGGTTGTCAGAAGACTATCTTCCCAGCCCCGAAGCATAGAAACATAGAAAACCTGAAGCACAATACAGGCCCTTCGGCCCACGGTGCCGTGCCGAACATGTACTTACCTCAGAAATTACCTCGGGTTACCTGTAGCCCTCTAGTTTTCTAAGCTCCATTTACCTATCCAGGAGTTTCTTAAAAGACCCTATCGTTTCCACCTCCACCACTATCACTGGCAGCCCATTCCATGCACTCACCACTCTGTGCATAAAAAACTTACCCCTGACATCTCCTCTGTATCTACTTCCAAGCACCTTAAAACTGTGTCCTCTCATGTTAGCTATTTCAGCCCTGGGAAAAAGCCTCTGACTATCCACATGATCAATGCCTCTCATCACCTTATACACCTCTATCAGGTCACCTCTCATCCAACGATACTCCAAGGAGAAAAGGCCGAGTTCACTCAACCTATTCTTATAAGACATGCTCCCCAATCCAGGCAACATCCTTGTAAGTCTCCTCCGCACCCTTTCTATAGTTTCCACATCCTTCCTGTAGTGAGGTGACCAGAACTGAGCACAATACTCCAAATTGGGTCTGACCCGTGTCCTATACAGCTATAACATTACCTCTCGGCTCTTGAACTCAATCCCTTGGTTGATGAAAGCCAATACACCGTATGCCTTCTTAACCACACAGTCAATCTACACAGCAGCTATGAGCGTGCTATGGAGTTAGACACCAAGATCCCTCTCATCCTCCACACTGCCAAGAGTCTTACCATTAATAATGTACTCTGTCATCATATTTGACCTACCAAAATAAACCACCTCACACTTATCTGGGTTGAACTCCATCTGTCACTTCTCAAACCAATTTTGCATCCTATTGATGTCCCACTGTAACCTCTGACAGCCCTCCACACTATCCACAATACACCCAACAGTTGTGTCATCAGCAAATTTTCAAACCCATCCCTCCACTTCCTCATCCAGGTCATTTATAAAAATCACAAAGAGGAGGGGTCCCAGAACAGATCCCTGAGACAGACCACTGGTCACAAAACCTCCATGCAGAATATGACCCGTCAGCAACCACTCTTTGTCTTCTGTGTACAAGCCAGTTCTGGATCCACAGAGCAATGTCCCTTTAGATCCCTTGTCTCCCTATTTTCTCAATAAGCCTTGCATGGGGTACCTTATCAAATGCCTTGCTGAAATACGTATACACTACATCTACCTTCATCAATGTGTTTAGTCACCTCCTCAAAAAATTCAATCAAGTTTTTAAGGCACTTGACAAACCCATACTGACTATTCCTGATCATATTATGCCTCTTCAAATGTTCATAAATCCTGCCTCTCAGGATCTTCTCCATCAAATTACCAACCACTGAAGTAAGACTCACTGGTCTATAATTTCCTGGGCTATCTCTACACCCTTTCTTGAATAAACCCTGCAACCCTCTAATCCTCTGGAACCTCTCCCATCTCCACTGATGATGCAAAGATCATTGCCAGAGGCTCAGCAATCTCCTCCCTTGCTTCCCACATTAGCCTGGGGTAGATCTCATCCAATCCTGGTGACTTATCCAACTTAATGCTATCCAAAAGCTCCAGCACATCCTCTTTCTTAATCTCTAAATGCTGAAGTTTTTCAGTCCGCTGTAAGTCATCCCCACAATTGCCATTGTCCTTTTCCACAGTGAATACTGAAGCAAAGTATTCATTAAGTACCTCTGCCATCTCCTCCTCCGGTTCCATACACACTTTTCTACTGTCACACTTGATCAGTCCTATTCTCTCACATCTTATCCTCGTGCCCTTCACATACCTGTAGAATGCCTTGAGGTTTTCCTTAATCCTGTCCTTAACAAGGCCTTCTTGTGGCCCCTTCTGGCTCACCTAATTAAGCTCCTTCCTGCTAGCCTTTTAATTTTCTAGATCTCTATCATTACCTAGTTTTTTTAACCTTTTGTAAGTTTTTCTTTTCTTCTTGACTAGATTTTCAACTGCCTTTGTACACCATGGTTCCTATACCCTACCATCCTTTCCCTGTCTCATTGGAATGTACCTCTGCAAATATCCCCTGAACATTTGCCACATTGCTGCCATACATTTTCCTGAGAACATCTGTTCCCAATTTATGCTTCCAAATTCCTGCCTGATAGCTTCATAATTCCCCTTACTTCAAATAAATGCTTTCCTAACCCATCTGTTCCTATCCCTCTTCAATGCTATGCTAAAGGAGATAGAATTATGTTCACTATCTCCAAAATACTCTCCCACTATGAGACCTGACACCTGAACAGGTTCATTTCCCAATACCGGATCAAGTACAGCCTCTCCTCTTGTAGGCTTATCTACATACTGTTTCAGGAAACTTCCTGAACACACCTAACAAACTCCACCCCATCTAAACCCCTCACTCTAGGGAGATGCCAATCAATATTGGGGAAATTAAAATCCTCCATCATGGCAATCCTGTTATTACTGCACTGTTCCAGAATCTGTCTCCCTATCTGCTCCTCGATGTCTATAAAAAACACCCAGTAGAGTTATTGACCCCTTCCTGTTCCTTTTGTCTACAGAGACTCTGTAGACAATCCTCCATGACTTCCTCCTTTTCTGCAGCCGTGACACTATTTCTGATCAACAGTGCCAAGCCCCACCTCATTTACCTCCCTCCTTGTCCTTTTTGAAACATTTAAAGCCTTTCACTCTAAGTAGCCATTCCTGCCCCTGAGCCATCCAAGTCTCTGTAATGGCCACAACATCATAGCCCCAAGTACTGATCCACGCTCTAAACTCATCCACTTTGTTCATGATGCTTCTTGCATTAAAATAGACACATCTCAAACCATCAGTCTGAGTGCATCCCTTCTCTATCACCTGCCTATCCGCCCTCTCACACTGCCTACAGCAGGGGTTCTTAACCTGGGGTGCAAGATGGAATTTCAGGGGGTGCGACAAAGACTGGCTTGTGTCCTTGAGTGACAAGTTACGAATCATCACTCAGCCAGCTGCCAGCATGCCTTGAGAAGTGGTAGTAACGTTTGTCCCAAGCACATTCCAGTCTCCTGCTGCCTGAGTTGAGAGAGACTCACTCCAATCTCCCGCTGCCTGAGTCAGCATTGAGGATTCTCGTCAGTGATACTTGGGAATTACACCTCGGAGTTGAGGAGTCTCATCAATGTTAGCTAGAAAGTTACATCTCAGAGTTAAAAATCATCTCATAACGCCAAAATCTTTATAGATTCTGAATCAACCATCGAGGAACGACTTCACATTAAAATCAAACCTGCAGAAAATAGGTAAATTATTCAATTATAAAATTTTAAAAAGCTGCATTTTGATAAAAAGCAGCTTAAGTCATTCATTTGTATTTGTCTCAATGCATTAAAGAAGTTTTTGAATTTCAAAGGTTTTTTTCTCTTAAAAGGTTTTTTTTCTTGAATCGTTGATAATTTTGAATTGTGTTAGTTGAGGAGGTATCATGGTTAGCACCGAGGACGTTGAATCATGTGATGGGAGTTCATATCTCCGGTAATCATCAGAAATCGTAAATTCAGTAGACAGTAGCCCAATAAGCTGCGTCGCATCCCTGTAGCATTTCCACCTGACGATTTATCTTGGCATAACTGCAGATAATATCATAGTATAGTATTCAAAAGCATATTTCTCGTGATACTTTTCTATAGACATGGCTGGTTGAGTAAAGCGGTCATCCCTGACTTAGTCAGATAGTTTTTCTCATATTAGCTCATATTTTTCTGTTTAACCTTAACCCTTCATCATGTCAAAAAGAAGCAAATGGGATGATGACTATGTGTGCTTTGGTGCGTTATGTTTTCCAACTCAAATCTGAAGCCATCCAAGCTTCAAGAGCACTTCAAGAAAAAGCATGGCGGAGCTGATGTTGAAGGACATGATGTTGGGTCATTGAAAATCAAAAGAGCTTGTTTTGATTCACAAGGAACTCTTCCAAAATTAGGTTTCATTTCTGTTGAAAAACCACTACTTCTTGCTTCATACCAAGTGGCATATAAAGTGGCCAAATCCAAGAAGCCCCATACAATTGCGGAAGATCTCATCAAGCCATGTGCACTGAAAATGGCAACAATTATCCTGGGCAAAGAAGCAAGAAAAAAATTTGAAAAGGTGCCCCTATGAAATATTGTCATTCACAACCGAATCAGTGATTTGAATGAAGATATTTTGGACCAAGTCATCTCAAATGTCAGAGCTAGTCCTCTTAAAATCTCTACTCAGTTGGATGAGTCAACTGATGTCTCCAGTTATAGTCAACTCATCACATTAGTGAGGTATGTCAATAATGGTGCTGTGAAGGAAGATTTCCTGTTTTGTAAAGATCTGAAAACAAACAACTGCAAAGGATGTGATGCAGCTGGTGAAAGACTTCCCTGCCAAACATGATTTAGATAACAAAATCATTGGTTCTGTGTGCACTGACGGGACACCTGCAATGCTTGGAAATAAATCTGGTTTTTCTGCATTGATGAAAAAGGAGATTCCAGACTTGCAAGTTACCCATTGTTTTCTTCATCGGCATGCTTTGGCATCAAAAACATTGCCTCCAAATTTGAAGAAAGTCCTTGATACTTGTGTGAAGATCATCAACTGGATCAGGGGCGTGCTTTGAACCATCGCATCTTCAAATCATTTTGTGAGGATCTGGGAAGTGAGCATTCAGTTTTGCTTTTCCACACAGAAGTCCGTTGGTTGTCACGAGGACAAGCTTTAACCCGCTTCTTTGACCTGCGGGAAGAAATCAAAGTTTTTCTGGAGGAGCATGAATGTGATCTGGTTGGGGCAATGGAATCACAAGAATTCGCCCAAATGCTGGCTTACTTAGCTGACATTTTCACTCGTATGAATGAGCTGAGTGTTTCTCTTCAAGGAAAAGGGATAAACATATTGAAGGCTTGTGAAAAGTTGAATGCCTTGAAAGAAAAGTTACACCTTTGGCGTCGAAGGATGGAAAGAGGCAGTCTCTCAAATTTTCCTTCACTAGGAGAGATGGTTGATGATGCTGGATCCATAATTCCTACTGTGCATGAAGAAACTGTGGCTCATTTGGAAAAGCTGTCAGAATCGTTTGATGGATATTTTACTGCTGGAGACCTGAAGATTTCAGAAGAATGGATCATGAATCCATATTCCTACAATTTGGAGAAAATGTCAGATGATGAAGAGCTGAAGGAAGATCTTATTGATTTGCGGACAAATCGAACTCTTGAAATGCAATTTGAAAGCAAGACTTTGGAGGAGTTTTGGTGTGCAGCACTAATATGTTCCCAAAACTTGGTGGAAAAACACTCCGTGTCCTCATTCCATTTGCAACAATGTACTTGTGTGAATCTGGATTCAGTTCTCTTTTGTCAATCAAGACAAAATCTAGGAATCGCCCGAATCCACAGGCAGACCTATGGATCGCAGTCAGCAAGAAAGTTCCACCTTTTGACAAAATCATGAATGAGAAGCAGGAGCAAAGAAGTCATTGAATTTTATGTTCACAATTGGGATTGATTTTACTGTTTACAATTTTTTCTAAATAAATTAGAATCTAATTGCTCAATTTATATTTGCATGTTATGCACTGTTAAAAGCTTTTTTTTTTAAGTTCAATTTGTTCACCCGCAGTATTGTATGTGGTTCCATTTGTGGTTCAAAAATTAGAAATAAGACTTCTTCATCTTCAAATGTGATATTACTTTTGTAGGGGGTGCGAACATGAATCGAACATTTCCCAGGGGTGTGGGGCATAGAAAAGGTGGGGAACCACTGGCCTATGGGCTTTCTCTATTTGTGAGCCAACCGTCCCTTCTTCTGTCTCTTCAATTCGGTTCCTACACTCCAGCCATTCTAGTTTAAACTCTCTCCACTAGCCTTAGCAAACCTCCCTGCCAGGATATTGGTCTCCTTCAGATTCAAGTGCAAACTGTCCTTTTTGTACAGGTCACACCTGCCCCAAAAGAGGTCCCTATGATCCAGAAATCTGAATCCCTGCCCCCCTTCTCCAATCCCTCAGCCAGGCATTTATCCTCCACCTCACTCTATTCCTGTCACTGTCACTGTCACTGTCACGTGGCACAGGCGGTAATCCCGAGATGACTACCTTTGAGGTCCTGCTTCTCAGCTCCTTTCCTAACTCGCTGTAGTCTGTTTTCGGGACCTCCTCCCTTTTCCTGCCTATGTCGTTGGTACCAATATGTACCATGACCTCTGGCTGTTCACCTTCCCACCTCAGGATATCTTGGACACAATCAGAAACATCCCGGACCCTGGCACCTGGGAGGCAAACTTCCATCTGTGCTTCTTTCCTACCTCCACAGAGTCGCCTGTCTGTCCCCCAACAATAGAGTCCCCTATCACTGCTGCCATCCTCTCCCTTTCCCTGCCCTTCTGAACTCAGGTAGTTCATTCCCCCAAAACTACACAAACAGGAGTACTTAGTGTTAAGGGGGACAGCCACAGGGGTACTATCTAGTATCTGACTCTTGCCCTTCCCTCTCCTAACTGTTACCTACTTATCTGTCTCCTGAGGCCTAAGTATGACTACTTGCCTGTAGCTCCTCTCTATCACCTCCTCACTTTCCCCGACCAGACAAAGGTAATCGAGCTGCATCTCCAGTTCCCTAACCTGGTCCCCAAGGAGCTGCAACTTGACGCACCTGGTGCAGATGTGGCCATCCAGGAGGCTGGGAGTCTCCTGGACATCCCACATCAGAAACCCAGTACAGGGACACCGGCCTCACAGACATACTTTCTGTTTCTATTCTACACAAGTAACTTACCTCATCTCGACCAGTTATCGCTGAAGCCCCATTGAGCCAAAACCCTCCTACTCTGACTCTCTCTACTCTGTTGCCCATTCCTCTGGCGCCCACTCTATAAAGCTATCTTCTTGTTAAAGCCCTCCCGCCGGTTTAACTCGCTGACGTCCATGCGCTTGCGCAGTCGTGCCTCAATCTCAATTGGAGGAGTTCTGAACATTTTTAATTATTTTATCATTGATTATTCCTCCAATCAGAAGATTAAAAGTGGTTTTTCATTTGCAGCAGCTCAGGTAAATAAGTTGTCCTAAACCACTTGCAGAAAAGCCAAGCCAAAGTTTGGGCTCCAGCAGATAAGTGACTGGAACCTTTTGTTCTACAGTGGTATCAAACATTATTCATCTCCAGCAAATATGAGATCAGCTTCATCAACAACACTTCCACGAATGAAAGAGAATTCTGGAAATAATCACTAGAGGAGGTAGCATCAATGGCGAGATGGAGTTAACAATTCAAGTGGCTAAATATCCTTTGTCAGATTTGGCGATCAGAGAAACCAGTTGCTATTAAGTTGCAAGGAGGGTGGTGGAGTCACAGATTTTGCCCGGCCAGCTGAGTGTTTCTTTTATCATTCCAGATTTCCAGTGTCTGCAGTTTTTATTTCATTTACCAGTATCAACAACTTAAAGTCCTAATTAACCAGAAACTCAACTGGACCAGCTACAGAAATATTGAGGCTACAAGACCAGGTCCTGGTCTAGGCCATTTGCAGTCTGTGACTCCTCAAAGGTTTTCCAATACCTGCAAGACACTGGCTAAAAGTATGATAGAACACGCTCTAGGGAAAAATAGATCTCCAAGTTAAGCAGCCTACTTCATCCAGGCCCTTTAGATTGTGATATATTCTATTAGTCCTCTATCGATTATGATTATTCCCTATAGTACCACTTCACCAGGGCTGCAATTAATACTATTTACAAGTCAGCGAGACTTGTCCAGAGAGCTCCATGATGTCCCAGCTGTACCGAGGGCAACAGATGTTTTGTATGACCACCAACACTAGTTGCAGTCCAAGAGGCCTGGCGCCAGGCAAATAACCTCCAGTACAGTTGTTAATTCATTTTTCACGGGTTTCTGTTATATGGCAGAATTAAGGACTGAAGCCTGAGAAATCTGCAGCCCCCGCTTCTAGCATAATGTCCCGAGATTTACCAGCTGAAATGATGCATTTTATTTATCTATTAATTGACTTAAAGAAGGAGATTAATATATTACCTTTCATAATTATTTTGTAAAATGTTCCTGCTGTTGGGTTAAATAATCTCAGCTGCATAACAACTGGCCATTACGAATAATAAGTCCAGGGAACTATAAAAATAGGAGCAGATTTTGGCCATTCGGTTCATCGAGTCTGGAATAGTCTGCCACAGCTAACTACTAAGTTCTTTCACTTGGTACAAAATGTCTGGAGCCTAATGCTATCCCTAGAAATGTATAAAGTTAGAAGATAATTTTCAAGAAAGGAATGGGAAATTGGTATTTGCATTATACATAACAAAAAAACAGTTTCTGTTTGAAGTCACTGACAAATGTCTTTTTAACTCAGTTAGCTCAGAATCAAATGATAAATAATGTGTGTACCTACCTGTAAAAACTAAGCTGATATCCTCTAATTCTTCTACTTGAACTTTAAAACTGAAAGATTCATTGTAGAATGGATCTATGGTGCCCTTCATGCAAGATGTTCTTTTTGTTTTTACAAGTTTCAATCCATGCACCAGCTGAACTTTAACAAATGGATCTATCAGAAGTTTAAATGTAAAACAAGTTGAAAGCAGTCATAATGACTCTCATTATAAATAGAATTATCTCTATTTAACTTGTATTTTGCATACAGACTAACATAAAATATGTTTGAAAATAAATGCCTTACTAGATTTTTACCTAACAATCACTATTAGGTATTAACAAAACTCTTCTTTACCTGATCTTTGGCTCATATCTGTCTGAAGGAGTTGTTTTGCTCTAATAATATCCACATTTAGTCTTCCTGCACTTGGCAAATAATTAAGAGAGATCAATAGTTCCCCTAGTTCAACTTCATTCTAGAAAAGAAAAGCACTCAATTAGAATACAGAAGATTTGTATCAAAGAATTTAATAAATATACACTCACAATTAGGGAAAAGGACATGTTTCCTAGCATTTTCCCTGTTCAAAATATTACATAGCCAAGCAAGTTACAATACACAAAAGGAAATGGTGTAACCAATGAATGCACAATAAACACCCAGAAATAACTATTATGAAAGTTGATTTGGCATATAGTTTGGCTAGGGCATTGCAGGTAATCCTCCTGGACATCAGAAAATCTGCAGATGCTGGAAATCCACAGCAGCACACACAAAATGCTGGAGGAACTCAGCAGGCCAGCTCATATTTATGTAAAAAGTGTAAAGAATCGACATTTCAGGCAGAGATGCTTCATCAGTCCTGATGCAATCATTGTAGTAACATGTGAATGCAAAAATAACACAACCAGTATCCCAATGAAATCCTGAATAATAAATTCCCAAAACTTCGGGAACACCACTTTGGGAAACAGCCCGAATCGTTGACTGTTTACTCTTTTCCAAAAAGGCCGCCTTGTCTGCTGAGTTTCTCCAGCATTTTGTGTGCTTTGTTTAGGTAATCCTCCTACTCATCTTCAAAAGAGGAGATATCAGACTCAGACAGTACTCAAAAGCATTTTAACACAACATGCAAAAGTTTGCATCCCCACAGTTCCTCAGTACCTCAGCTCATATTTTTGCATGCCGAATCTTGAGGTAGACATAAACCCCTAATCTACCGAAAGGCATGAATTTTACCAAATCAATCACAGCTGATAACTAGATTATGTACTTATGACTTGAAATAGCTGGAATATTTTTATTGTCAATTGATTTCTATAATCACAAGGGAAAACTCATTGGAATTAGAACCACCTTTACAACATTCTGTGTGATAATATGAAGATAAAGATTCTCCCACTCCTATTAACCTGATAAGGGGTCTTGGCCCAAAACATCAACTCTTTATTCCTTTTCATAGGTGCTGCCTGACCTGCTGAGATCCTCCAGAATTTTGTGCATGTTACTCTGGATTTCCAGCATCTGTGGAACCTCTTGTGTATATAATTTTTGTACACATATTTATCTCTTGAAAATCTCTATGAGATCAACATTATGAATTTAGAATGCAACAAAGCAGCCAGGCTAGTAAACATCTAACATTTTTGAACGAGTTGAATTCCCTTTTAAAGTAATATTTTATACAAAGATATTTTAAGCATTTGACTATTTTGACCTGTTTTGAGTTCCGTCGATGAGGTTATTCTTCGTACTCACAATCTCACATAAATGACCTGCTGTTCATGAATGGACACCTTTCCGCAAGTACTGGTTGCCCTTGAAGCCACAGTCCACATAACCATGCATTGGAATACATTATCCATCTCCTTTCACAGTTATTTAAAGAGCAGCATTCTAGAAGTGCAACGAGGATTTACTCTATGCCTTTATGTTGATGAAAATCCCATCTGCTGCAATTTGCTTTGTAATTAGAATATGGAAGACAATTGTATTACCACTGAATTTATTATTCATGATTTCACTGGGAGACTGGTGGTGGTGTTATTTTTCTTCAATGACAGTTTTCATATATTATTAGAATGATTGTCTCGAGCAACAAAACTTGTCTTGCACCTTTTATACAGCTATACAATCCTGGGACACTACAAGTAGAAACTGGCTCTCATGGTAAAGTCAGGCTAACAGATATTTAACCAAAAGGATCGAAGAAGCGGTCCAAAGAAGCAATATTCTTAGGAAGGAAAGTCCAGATAGATAAAGTTGTGGTTATTCGTTGTGGAACCATTAAAACTGGATTGTTCAACAAATTGTACAGCACAGAAACAGCACTTTCAGCCCATCATGACAATACAGGCCATCAAGTATCCATTGTTTCCTAGTCCCATTTCCCAGAATGTGTCCTATAGCCTCCTAGGCCATAGTATTTCAAATACTGAAATTGCTTATTCCTAAATGTTGAGAGAGTACCACCCTCCACTGACAGCAGTGTGTTCCAGATTTCAAAAACCCTTTTGGGTGAAAGATTTCTTCCTCAGTTCCCTTTGAAGTCATTCTTACCTTAAACTTGTGTCCTCCGGTTATAGGCACAATTACTAAAGGGAAAGGTTTCCTATTATCCCTTCTACTTACGCCCTTCATCAATTTAAATCAAGTTCCCTTTCAGGCTCCCCTACTCAAAGCAAAACAAATCCAGCCTCCCCAGTCTCTCTTCATAATGAAATATTGCATCGTAGGCAACATCCTGGTGAATCTCCTCTGCCCCGTTTCCAATGTCCTCCATCCTACATACTACGAGTGACTAAACTTGCACAGAGTACTTCTCCTGTGACCTAATAAATGATTGATAGCATCATACTATAATTGCTCTGGCTTTGCATTCTAACACAACCAATGAAGGCAAATATCCTATATACAGTATGCAATCTCTGCATTACAGGGTGTTGCTTTCCTAGAAAATGGTTCCTATCACAACTTTCCACATTGCAAAGCTGTTTTCATCTGTGCATGTGACAAGAAATGTGAGTTGAAAGAAAAATGTTTATTTACTTTTTTTGTATAAATTCAAAGAAAGAGAACTTTATGCTGTATCTCAAAAGTTTGGGTATGATTTGTGAATCCTATAAAAACAATTTTTCAACACCCAAAGCAATATAATGTGGGAATTTTCTGTATGTTGTTTTTTGATACCTTATCTCACATGCTACTGCTTTTAGGTATCCTTAGAATGGTAATTGTTCCTAAGAATTTCTTAGTGATCAACCAATCATTATGCACATCCTAGTCTTAACAATCTTCCCAATGCACATTACCTCACAGTTTCCAATATTAAATTTTATCTGCCATTTCTCTGCACACCTAACCAAATCATCAATTTTGTTCTGCAAGAGGAGAGTACCCTCCTTTCTAACAAGAACACTATTGACTTTCATGTCAACTGCAACCGTATTAATCATACCTCTGACATTTACAATTGATTATAAATATACATAGCATGCACAAAAAACATGTTTAAGGACTTTGATAAGGAATGTTGGAAATAGAATGAAAGATTATAAGGAAAGAGGAATCAAGATAGTTTTATTTACACCATTTGGCTTATCTGCTCTATGCTGGTATTTATGTCCCACAGACACATTTCTCCCACTTCTATTTATCTATGTTCCACTTTAAATAGATCTATGATACAGCCTTAGATATACAAAGAAGAAATAGTGTGGGATGAAAGTAACCAGTATGCTACCCGAGGAAAGAATAATCACTTCCATATTTTCCTGTCTTGGATACTTTATAATATTACATTATTTATTTTTCAATATATTCCTAGAACCATGTCTAAGGAACTGATTGTTGACTTCAGGAAGTGGAAGCCAGAGGTTCATGAGCCGGTCCTCATCAGAGGATCAGAAATGGAGAAGGTCAGCAGTTTAAAATTTTTCGGTGTTGTCATTTCAGAGGACATGTCCTGGGCCCAGCCTTAGGTGCAAATACAAAGAAAGTCTTCCCTTGGACTTTGCCAAGATTTAGCATGACATTTAAAACTCTGGCAAACTTCTGCAGGTGGAGAGTATACTGACTGGCTGCATCTGTGCCTGGGATGGAAACACCAATGCCACTGAACGGAAAATTGTACAAGAAGTAGTGGGCGTGGCTCAGTCCATCTCAGGTAGCATCCTCCCCACCACTGAGCACATCTACAAAGAGCTTTGTCACAGGAAAGCAGCATCCATCATCAGGGCCTCCCAGCATCCAGACCATGCTCAGGACTCAGGACTCCTTCCACCAGACTCAGGAACAGTTATTACCCCTCAACCATCAGGCTCTTGAACCAAAGGGTATAACTTCACTCAAATTCACTTGCCTCATAACTGAAATGTTTCCACAACCTATGGACTCACTTTCAAGGACTATTTCATTTCGTGTTCTTGATTGTTATTGCTTATTTATTTATTTCTATTATTATTTCTTTCTTTTGTACTTGCACAGCTTGTTGTAGTTTATACATTGGTTGAACACCCACTTGGCACAGTCTTTCATTGACTCTATTATGGATATTATTCCATTATGGATTTATTGAGTATGCCTGCAAGAGAATAATTCTTAGGGTTGTAAATGGTGAAGTATATGTACTTTGCTAATAAATTCACTTTGAACGTTAGGATACATTTGACAATACTGCATTCAATGAAAACACATTCACATTTTCAAACTATAATCTTAGCTCTTTATATTGAATTGCAAGTCTAATACTATAGCTTTGTGGGTATGCCCAGTTATAGCTAATTGGAAGGTCCAAAGTAATTTCTTGAGTATCATGTTCCTAGTAATGAATGTATTATTGTGCTCTTTTGTGTAATCAAAATATACCTGAAGACAGGTCACAAATTTTACCTATCAAAATAACAACTTTAATTCATCATAAAAGTATTGCTTTTTCACATTCATTAAACATGGCCTCACAAAACGAGTTAAGGAATGTTTCCACTCCTTAGAGGACATTTTTTGCAAACTGGCCTGTCTGTTCAGCCAGTTTTCAGTGTGATGGGTTGCCAGGATTTTGCCAGGATTTGCTTTTACACCAGACATTTGCAGACAAGTTCACCGAGATAATCTCTGATGAAGGGTTTCAGAGCTGAACCATTAAATTTGTCTTATTTTCACCAGTGCTGCCTGAGCTGTTGATTGCTTCCAGCATTTTGTTGCATTTATTTCAAATTATCAGCATCTACACTCAGGGTCCACTTTAGTTGGTACCTCCTGTATCCAGTAAAGTGGTCACTGAGTGCATGTTCATGGTTTTCGGCTGCTGTTGCCCATTCACTTCAAGGCTTGAAGTGCTCTGCATTCAGAGATACTCCTCTGCACTCCATTGTTGTAATGCATGGTTATTTGAGATACAGTTAGCTTCCTGTCAGCTTGAACCATTCTGGCCATTCTCCCCTGAGCTCTCTCATTAACAAGGTATTTTCACCCACAGAACTGCCACTCACTGGATTTTTTTTTTTTGCTTTCCGCACCATTCTCTGAAAACTCTTGATATATTGTGTGTAAAAATCACAGAAGATCACAGTTTCTGAGATACTCAGACCTCGTACCTGGAACCAACAATCATTCCATTGTCAGTATCACTTCAATCACATTCTTTCCCCATGCTGATGTTTGGTCTGAACAAAAACTGAACATTCTGACCATACATTGAGTTGCTTCCATAAGATTGGCTGATTAGATATTTGCATTAACAAGCAGGTCTACCTAAAAAGTAGCCACTGAGTGCACATTTTTTTCGCTTATCAAAAACATAGAAATGGCCCTGATGCAGAATGATACAAAAGGCATTTACGTAGAAATCTAAAACATAGAAAACAAATCATATGTTACCTGAGAGCTTGGAATTAGTGCTTTCCACCAATGTCCACCTTTCACAAGGTCTACTTCATTTAATGGCATTGTAATTTTTCCAATGACACAATGACGTGAAAACTTATCAAAGTCCACAACCGTTAAAAGGAGAGTCCTCCTCTGAGCTTCTAAAAATGGGATTTCAAATGTATATCGCTCCTCAAAAACCGGGTTCTGTGTTTTGCGTTTAACACCTGTTTGTCTTGAATTCTTTTGATCTGGTAAGAGGCACATCTTAACATAAGGATTTGAATGAGCCATATCTTGTTTTGAACCGTCATATGAGATCGGGGGAGGGAGATCTCTGGCTTCAATCACTCTCACTATCAAGTGGTTGTGTAGGAGATCATACTGAGTACTGAAATGAAGCATGCCAAGCTGATATTTGGAGAGAATTTCTTCATCAGTCAAAGAGTCTACATCATCGCTGCTTGAATCAACAGAGTAGAGCCTAGGCTCAAATTTTTGAAAATAGTCCTCCGACGTGGGCTTTCGGAAAACCTTCGGCTGCACTATTTCCTTCTTGGATCCTATTGCCCAAAACTCAATAGGCTTGATATCAACCAGAGGGGAGCTTGGTCGCCTAATGGACTCGAGATCTGCAAAATTGGAAATCCAAACAAGCAAAACAAATAGTGTGAGAGGGAAGCAAACCATTAGAACTAAGAAAACATTCAAATTCCTGGGATTTACATTGTCCCAGAATGGACTGAAGAGTGAATCATTATAATGAATCATTTGATCTTAGCACACAAGTGTGGCACTTGCAGAACACCATAAATTCTTCAGACTTTGTTTTTTGGCGTAATTTTACAGAATATAACCTATTTGACCATGACCATTATGGAAACTTTTATGCCACTTCATTATTACCCCTTATTGAAAGCACCAAGAAGGTATGCATTCTCTTCCATTATAATAAGCAATAATAGGGATGCATCACGGCTTGCTATGGCAACTATTCTGCATATAACCGCAAGAAACTGCAGAGAGTTGTGGATATAGCTCAGGATATCACAAAAACCAGCCTTTCTTCTATGGACTCTGTCTTTACTTCTCACTGCCTCAGTAACATAGCCAGCATTATCAAGGACCTCATCCACCCAGAACATTCTCTCTTCTCCTCTCTTCCATCAAGCAGAAGATCTAAAAGCCTGAACGTGTGTACCATCAGGCTCAAAGTTTCTACGTCACTGTCAAAGACTACTAAATGGTTTGCTATGACTTTCTGACCTCACAATCTACCTTATTATGATCTTGTTTACCTGCATTGCACTTTCTCTGTAAATGTTACATTTAATTCTGCAATCTGTTACTTTTTTTTTTACCTTGTTCTACCTTAATGCACTGTGTAATGATTTGATCTGTATGAACAACATACAAGACAAGCTTTTTTACTATATCTTGATACGTGTGATAATAATAAGCCAACTCCAATTTCAAATCCAATTTATTAAAACCATTCTTGGAGAGAAAGCTGGAAATTTTGGTGCAAAGCAACAGTATGGATTAGAAAGTATACGAAGACTCTGGTAATATACAGAAGGTCCACCATTCAATGCACTAAAAATTAGGGCTGAGATAACTGAAAGTTCCATCAGCAGAGTATAATTAGAGGAAGGAAAGAGGAAAGAGGAAGGAAGGAAAGAGGAAAGAGGAAGGAAGAAAGATAAAAACAGTTGATGGGTTTGCAAAATCACACTGGTGCAGAGCTACAATGTCTCCAGATGGGGAAGGAGAATTTAAAATTGTTTGAGGAAGTGGAGCAGGTGAGTGGCAAGGCATAGAGTTGATGGTTGAAGGATTATCTGTGTGATTAGCAAATGAAGAGCATGGACCACGTACATAGGCAGCACTAAAATGGAAACATTGTTATGGTTCTATCTTATAAAGTTTTGTGCAGTTTGGTGACCAGGAGGTTGGGAAAGAAAGAAAGGGGGAAATTGAGCCTAGCTGTGACAAAGTTATCAAAAAGGGTTTTCTGAGAAATAGAGTTTTGAGAAATAGAGAATGTCAAACACTGAGTAAGCAATGTTAACTGAACAGGAAGTTAGACTCATTGAGTTATAATATGCAAGATATGGAACTCAGCTCTGAAGCATACCAATGCATACACCTGGTTTATTATGATTAAAGTAGTGAACGAGGGTTTCAGACATGATTAAAATGATCTCAAATCTTGGGCATTTACAAGAAGCAATAGCTTCAGTATTCTTAACTTTGAAGCATTGGGAAGTTTGATGCAACTTTTAAAAATGTGATCTGAACTCGGTGAGAAGGGAGAAGAAAGGGATATGATATATTATCTCCAATATAAAGACAGAATTCTTTCCAGTGATTAATATTCAGGGGCTTGAAAATCTGTATCTGGATGAAACATGAAGTTTTGAATGGGATAACATAACTTATACAAGCATGCAAGCATACAAAGTGGAAACAAGAGGAGGGATTCAGTCCCCTGATAACATCATTAAATAACATAATAGCTGATCTTATTGTAACCTAATTGCTGCCTACATCAGTAACCCCTAATAATCTTTGGAACTGTAATAACATAAGACTGTAAGTAAGATATAAAAGAAAAATTAGGGCATTCAGCCCTTTCAGCCTATTCTACCATTCATTACATGGCTGATTTATTTTGTTTCTCAACCCCGTTCTCCTGTGTTCTGCCCATAAGTATTCATGCCTGTACTACTCAAGAATCTATCAATCTCTGCTTTAATTATACCCACTGACTTGACCTCTACAGCCTTCTGTGGCCATGTATTTCAGATTCACTCTCTCTCTGTTCTAAAGGGATATCCTTCTATTTTGAGGCTGTGCACTTTAGTCCTAGACTCTCCCACTTTTGGGAACATTTTCTCCACCTCCACAACAATCCATTTTCATAACATGATTTTACACAAGAAGACCGTGGGCACAATTGCATTGATCGTAGTAACCGTCACCATCCAAACCTTACATTCTTTAAATCACTGACCTCAAATTCTTTCTTATGCAATGCAATAATACCAGGAAGAAGATGAGATCAAGTAGCTGTATATTATGGGATATTTCTGAGGCCTTACCTCTCTGTAAGGCATTGTCCTGAACTGAATTGCAAATCATCATGCATCTTCTTCCTTGAATCTTCAGCGGTACAACAAGACCAAGTGATAACATTTAGCCTGACACAAAACAATAACTGATTCCACCTGCTTCCAAAATCACCACAGGTCCGTTTACTACGCGAGTTTGGCAGAGGTCACAGCAAGATTCAAGAAGTAAAGGCAGGAAGAAGGGAAAAAGAAAATATGTCCATTTCGCAAAACCATGAATGTCAATTTTATAGACAAGGCGCTGCCATCCTCCAAGTTTGGCCTACAGATAGGAATCAATGAGGGAGCACTCAGCACTTCCAGCCACATCAAGGCATTACATTGCAATGTTTCTGTCTTCAATTGCAATGCACAGTAGCTTGCAGCATATGTAACACGGTAATTACAAATTCTTATCTTTACTCCAGGCTAACTGCACACCACACAAGTCTCAGAGGTTATGATGCCATCTGCTTTTCTTACCGCTTTTAATCATTTCGTTTTCAAATTGCCCATCCTGTTAATCTGTGTTATCTACTATTTTATACAAATATTCTCATTACTTTTATCCTTTGTCTGTTTGCTTTAAGATACTTATTACTTTCTCTCTAGGAATTTTGAATGGTGTTACTCAATACCTAGTGACTTAAACAATTTTCTCTACAATCACATATTTATTATTCCCAATGCATTCATAGAAAGTCAAAATGAAAAATTAGGAAACAAAAAACTGCAAACATCACAGAACTTTGTAGATGTCACTAAAACATGAATAACAATATGTTACATAATTCCTTAATCAGAACTATACATTGCTCTTTGGGATAATGTGGCAACTATTAATCTTGACTGCATCTCAAATATTACATATGAAAGCACTTAATTCAGAGTACAGGGTTGATTGGCTAGATTAGTGTTCCCCTTATTGTATGAGATCAAAAGAGTGATCTAATGGAAATAATTAAGATGATTAAACAGTTTCCCAATATAGATGAAAAGAATCTATCTGTTGGTAGGGGAATTTAGGACAGAGAGGCATAAAATTAGAGCTTAGCTGTTGTGACATGATGTCAGGCACATCTGAGCAAAAGAAGTAGAAAACTTTAACTCTCTTCTAAAAGGACAGCCGAGGTCAATTAAGAATTCCATAACAAAGTTCAATAGAGTTTACTAAGTGAGAGTATTAAATCAAAGGTCTCACCAACCCTAGACACACTCTTTTTCCCTCTCTCCCACTGGGCAGAAGATGCAGAAGTTTGAACGCACATACCACCATGCTCAAGGACTGCTTCTATCCCACTATTCAAAAGGCCTCTTGTACAATAAGATGGACTCTTAGTCTCACAAGCTACCTTGTTATGAGCTTGCACTTTGTCGTTTTCTGGCACTGTACTATTTTGGTGGATTTTACACTGTATTCTACATTGTTATTGTCCTACCTAATTCTAACTCAATGCATTGTGTAACGATTTGACCCCTATAAACAGTATGCAAGTTAAGCTTATCATTGTTGACTAGGCACATGTGACAGTAATAAACCTGTACTGATACCAATTATTAAGAAATATGGACCCAAGAGGATAAAAAAATTTCATTTTTGTAACAATTATGATGGAAGTGAATGGCAGGTTAAGGAGGCTGACTGATTATCTCTTACTCTGTTGAATAAAGCATGTAAACTGTAATGTACATAATATTCCTCAGTCTTACTTGAAATCCGTCTTGTGAGGCTGTATGTGGATCGTGATGTGGCCGAGGAACTCTTTCTGTCGGGTGAGATCCCTTGAGGCGTTGGTGGAGGATCACTGTTGGTGTTCTCAACATCTGTTTCTCGATCATTGCTACGGTTATTTATTCTGTTTCATTAAAAAGGCACAATTTTAGGTTCCTGATAATTTCAGCTTTTCTGAACAATCCTACAAAACACCTCTTCATAACATTTCTCTCATACTTATTTCGTTTGAAAAAACTTTCTTTGTCTCAGACTCATGCTGATCCAATGCAACATTGTTATAATCATAGCAAATGATTCACAAAGATATTGAAACATACAGTGTAAAAGTCTTAGGCACATGTAAAAACATTCTGTAAAGTGAAGATGCTGTTAAAAAATGAAATGAAATAAATATCAAAAAAAATTATAAAGAGCAATAAACAGTAAAAAGCTAACTCAAATCAATATTTGCTGTGACCACCCTTTGCTTTAAAAACTGCAACAATTCTCTTCGGTACACTGTACTGTAATGCAGTTTTATAAGAAAATCAGCTGGCTGGTTGTTCCAAGCATCTTGGAGAATTTGCCACAGTTCTGCAGACTTTGGCTGTCTCTCTAGGTAGTCCCAGACAGTCCTGACGGTGTTGAGATCAGGGCTCCGAGGAGATCATACCATCTGCTGCAGAACTCCTGGTTCTACTTTTTACTGAAGATACTTCCTTATGACCTTGGCCATTTTATTAGGGTCATTGTCCTGCTGCAGAATGAAGTTAGGACTGAATGGATGCCGCCCTGATGGATGAGAATCTGCTTGTAATTCTCAGCATTGAGGATTCCATTCATTCTGACCAGATTACCAACTCAATTTGCAGAAATGCAGCCCCAAGCCTGCAGGGAACCTATACTGTGCTTCACTGTTAGCTGCGAACACTCATCCATGTAGCGCTCTCCACCTCTTCTATGGACGTTGCCTCCTGTTTGAGGGAAAGCTTCAAATTTTGACTTGTCAGTACAGAGCATTTGTTCGGCACCTCAGTCCTTGCATTTTTTGTGTGTGGATGAGTCTCTTGGCTTTGTTTCCACTTTAGTGAAATTGATTTTTGGCAGCAACTCTTCCACGAAGACTATTCTGACAAGACTTCTCTAGACTGTAGAGGGCAGACTTGTGTTCCAGAGGTTTCTGTGAGTTCACAGATGATTGCAGTGCTGGACGACTTCTGTTTTAGAAGGGATAACAGTTTGATGTTTCTCTGGCCTGCTGCACTAACTTTCCAAGGCTAACCTCTGCATTTCCGTTCCTCAACTTTGCCCATTTCTTAGTGCTTTTTCAGAAGAGCTTGGAAAGCAGATCTTGAAACTCCACTAGAAATTTCTGCTTGCGAGAGACCTTGTTGATGCAGAATGGCCATCTTGTGTCTTGTTTCAATGCTCTCTCTTGCCATGGTGTGAAAATTGATGATTTGAAAGTTAAACTGCCACATCTGCCAGATCCTCACCTTTTAGTTTGGTTGTTCTTCACCAGTTTAACTCCTTCTTCACCCATTTCTGTTTCAGGTAATCAGGTTAGTTCATTCAACTCATTATGTCATTGATCATTAACATGCTTTGTGTTATATTTGTTTAATCATGCACTGGACTACAAAGTAATCAAGTTTTCATTTGAACAGTAATGGTATTACTTAATATGTTACTTTCTTGAATGAAATACAAAAAAATCTCTGCAATATTTAATTTTTTTTGGAAAAAGAAAGTTTGGAACTCTAAAATTTTCTCTTTTCTACTGACACACTAATGCAGAATACAAAAAAGCATCTAAATCAAAATTTATATAAAAAATCTAGGGTGCCTAAGACTTTGCACAGTATGATAACTCTGTGTGGTCTTATTCTGATTTCCCTGAATATACAAAACTGTGTCCTTCTTTAAACAATATACAGTAAAACTTTGGTAGTGCTCAATGAACATATTTTCCTGATTCTTGGATGTTACTCTTAATAACTTCTAGATTTAATTTTATTCTATTTATTCCACAGTAATATAACATTTTTCCAGGAACCCAGTGAGTTTAAAAGGAGTGAGCAATATGCAAGCATTCCAACCATGGCTCCAGCTGCAAACCTGTCCATGTTCCTAAGCCCTGGTGTTCCAGAACCCCAACTATACTTCAGCACACAACAGTCCAATGGTGTTGCTTCCTGCCTTGATTGCCCACCAAAACCAGACCTTATCCATACCCAGCCTGCTCACACTCCAGACTTAATGAATGAGCAAGGTACTGAGCTATCAGGATCTCTGAACAATTGAGTACCAGAATATTGACATTCAAATTTCTCCCTTTTCACTTTAAACCTGTGACTTCTAACTCTAGACTTCCCTGCCCTGCAAAAAGAAAAACTCTGACTATCTGTCCTATATATGCCCATCAGATTTTATAAACCTACATATGGTCACTCCCTCGGCTTCTTCACTCTGGCAAGAGAAACTCCACCCTTCGAATTTTTCCTTATAACTTCAGCACTCAAGTTCAGGCAACATGCTGGTAAATATCTTTAGGCTTCTATACTCTTTCCACTGTGACTGCATCCTTCCTGTGGACAAAAGCAATTTAACTGATGTCTTGTACAACTACAACATAAGTCTCAGTTCTTACAATGAATACTCCAGCCAATGAAAGCAAATATACTAAATGTTTTTTAATGCACTACCCATCCACCTGTGCTTTCACTTTCAGTGAGTATTGTCTTGTTCCCCAAGGACCCTCTGCAAATCAGCACACCTGAGATCCTCACATGTCCACCCAAAAGTTGACTTCCTGAAGTATATCACTCCATACTTGTCTGGATTCAATGAAATATTTCTTAAAGTTTGATATTAAATTCCACCTACAGCTCCATACAGCTTTATGGCTAATCTACATCTTTGGCCAAGTTTCACTATCTATTGACTCCACCAATGTTTATTGCAAACCTAGTAATCAGACTACATAAAAATAATGTATATTTAACAAACAACAAATGTCACAGCACCATCCTGGGCACTAACCTCCCCACCTTCGAGGCTACCTTCAAAAGGAAGTACTTCAAGCAGGAGACACTGTGATACACAAACACAAGAACAACTGCAAATGCTGAAAACTGTCCGTAAGAAGGGTCTCTGCCTGAAACGTCGAGAGTTTACTCTTTTCCATAGATTCTGCCTGGCCTGCTGAGTTCCTTCAGCATTTTGTGTGTGTTACTGTGATAAACTATTTGTTACAGACTTCCAGACAGAAAAACACCCATAGCTAATGTACATGCAAATATCTGTGCCAGAGACCAAGGAATCACTTCTGTAATTTCCCTTTCCATTCCTTTATTACAATCTGATATTCAGAGACCTTAAAACCATTTAAAATTGTTTGAAGTACAGCCATTTCTATTGTTAAAGTTATTAAAATATTTCAAATATTAAAGGAAACATTTGAAGAAAATTTTAAAACAGTAAAAATAATAAAATAATTTTAAAGATGTTAACTTCCTGCCAATTTTCCATTTATTCCACAAAACTGAGAATTTCTATTCAAGTGGATCAGGATCCTGGTCTTAATACAGGAGAGGTAGATTCCCCAACATAATGTCAGGGAACCCCATCACATCTGAGCTCTGCCATGGGACTTCATATGGAGTCCTGAGACAGAAGAGAATGATGCTCTCTGCAAGTGGCTGAATACTTCTGAACTGCTGGCCACAGCAGCTTGATTCAGTCAATTATCTCGGAATAATTCTCCTCTTCTTTCAAACTGCTTCCCAGTCTTCTTACTATACCTGTCTGAGAAAAGAAATGGGGGGGGGGGGGCTTGACGTAAGACTTCCATCAGAATGCACCATTTCATTAAAATACCAGAGCTGTCCAAGAGCTTTATGTGCATCCAACTTTCTGAGTTAAAGGCAGGAATAACTGAGAGTAGGCCACACCTACTACTGGGAGACTCTTACTTCCAATTGTTGTATGAAAGATCATACAGACATAAGCATATTTTCTGTACGGCGTTATAATGTTGATGCGTCATTTTTACATCACCTTTGTATTTAGATATCATAAATTTGAGATAAATCTGATCAGATTTTAAAATTTGCTTCTGCATTCCACACTGAAATAAAATAACTCCAGCTAATTTTGATTATCTCTCTTGCCAAAGCGCTTCCTTCTTATAAAGTCTCATCATTTATAATGTTATTACCTTGGCATCTATGATACTATATCGTGAATTGTGGTGTTTTATCATTACACCCCGCGGCCATAGTGAACGCACGGTTTTGTCAGCCAAACGCACTTCCCCGCCATGGTTTTACGGGCTCGGCGCGACATCATGACACAGGCACCATGGCAGACATCTAGAAGCGGAGAGCTGACAACATCACAATAGCCCCTCGCATCGAATGCCATTTTGCCACCGTACAAGTTCTAGCGCGGCCACTTGTTGAACAATCCAAGCTTCAGCGCTCAAAGATGCGTACAATTTTTTAAAAAAAAATAGACTTACAGCCACGGCGGAGTCTGTGCGGGGAACGGTCCCAAAATTTCCACTTCGTCCTCACTGGACTGACAGCAGCTGCAGTCATAGCACTTTTGACAACACTTCCTACAAGTCCATCTGCACAGAATAAAATCTGATATTCTGGTCAAAAACCCCTGTTTAACGAAGAGAACGAAATGGAATTAGTGCGCGTTGTTCCGCGTTGTTCCCTCATGCCTGTCTCCCTTTGCCGTGGGCTTTTCAGTCGGTGATGCGAAGGGACAACTGTTGTTAATCTTCGACCATTACCCGTTTTCTGCGGGATTTTGATCGTTATTCGCCATCGCGGTTGCCGACAGGAGCAATTCGAGCATCGATCGCACTTGCAAAAGAAAGTGTGTGGGGTGGGGGAGGGGTGGAGAGGAAGGGGTTCCCCGACGTTTGTGTAAACCAATTGCTTTCAGAATTCAATAAATAAGGAACTGTTGGATCTGATCTGAGCAGCTGTTACTAAAAGTGCGGTATTGTGTCATGTTCAGAGAGTAAAAGACTCACCTGGCTTATAGGTTCCAACTGTCCTTTTAGAGATCCGTGTCAAGAGGGGAAGGAGGAAAGAAAATTAAATCAGTTTAGCGTTCTAAATGCAGACAGTTTCCCAGCTATATAGTAAAAAATATGCCATTTGACATTTGTTATATCTGGTGCTAGTACTGACGGGGCAAAACTGCTAGGTGTCAATGATCTTTCGACCACAGATGTAGCCGTGGGCTTTAGGGCTGGTATCTTTCCTTCCCAATTAGCTGTGGTTGTCACCATGGCAACTGCGGCCAGCACTCTGACGCATCGCCCGATCGGTACCTCTGTTAAAAAAGATATTGAAGGTGCAAACCGAGAGAATTGTGTTATTTTTCAAAGCATTTCTGTGCAGACAGCAACTGTTGCTTTCGCGGAAAGAAAGGCGTTTTAACAAAATGAGCGCGATGCATTCAAAACTAGGATGTTAAAATAAATTTGTTGCGGAATATGTCAGTTTTCAATGAGACACCTCAGGGAAGCCAAAGGGGCACCGAAAACAATAACAATTAGCTGACAATTATACAAAAAGACAATTTGCAGTGTGAATTCATTACCTGAACATGTTTATTATAAGCACTTTTATATTGCTTTGATAAAGAACAAACATTTCTGATTGTTATTCCACCCTTCCATTCAAATCCCCCAGTACATTTTAAAACGGTTCTTCCTGCTCTGCAAATTTACCTTTAGGTGTTTCCAACCCTACCTGTATATACGCCATCTTCGCTCAGTGTCTCACTACTTCATGCCTCGTCCTGCGCATGGCGTCTCCCCTCTCTGCTCTCAAACAGACGTGACTTGTATGAGTGATAGTACTGGCCATTCCGATTTTACTTTTAGATTCTTCGACAAGCCGCCACCGCCACCACCTCTCCCTCTTCACCCAGTTAAACCACCTTGAGTTGCGATCTCTTTGCGCAGTCGACCCGCACTTCCCCGCCCCGCAAATTCCCACCCACAGTAACCGCTCCTCTTGTTTACACGGGCAGTACAAAAGTAGAAATGCCGCACTTTCAGACCTGTCGTTTTCCCCGCCGGCATCTGCCGTTCAGTGAGACACAGAAAGGGAAGGAATCCCCGGGCGTCGTCACTCCAACAGCGCACCAGCCGCGGACAACTGGTTCCAACTGGCGCAACCGTGTGTCCGCATCCTCCACTGCCCAAGTCAAGCCATGAAGGTAGAGGAAGAACTAACTCTTGTGCGGGGAAGTGACACTGTATGTTTGCCGCGCTAACAAGCTTCCATAGTGTATACGTCGACCCCGGCTTTGTGCTGATTGAATGTGTTACATGGCACAATTAAAAATCACATCGTTCAGATTGGGATTCCCATCGGCTCTTAAGGTGGACGTCAGAAAGTAGAGACGGGCAACGATAAGAACGTGCCACTATTATAGAAGTCTCAGCTTCCAATATCTGTTTATATCAGTAGTCATACTGAGTTCTAGTATAAAACTAGAACGAAGCTCCCTCCCCATCTCTCAAACCCAATTATATATTCCCGGCCAAAGTTAATGCCCACAGTGAATTCGCCTGGTGCGTGCTGCCGCAAGCGCATAAGAAGGGTTTAAATGACAACGTTTACATGTTCCTCATGAGTTTTTAGATAAATAATCGTGAAACAAAGTGCCACGGTGCGATGCGAGTGACGGGGTTACCCATTCGTTGGGTCTCACAGATCAACAGTTGGAAGCAGACGAAATCCAAAATCTCGAGCACTGACAAAAAAACTTTCACGACTGTCGACGTGAGTCAGGACAGGCATTCTCTGTGCTTTGAAACGGTATAAAGTTCAAAACTTGCAGAGCCCACTGAAACGTGCAAAAACCACAACCTGGCGCAGTGGGACGCGAAAAAAAAAGGTGTACTGTGCGTGCTGGACGGTTGCGGTGTATTTATGATTATACCTGTTTACCTGGGTGGCGGCTGGTACTTCCTGAAATGCAAATTGATTTACGAAATAGTTTAAAAGGTGCGATTTGGAAATACTAAGCAATTTGGTTTAAACCCCGATGTTATAATGTTTCTGTTAAAGAAGTCACGTACAATGTGGATGGAATGCTGCGACAGGTTTGTTTAGCAGTGATTGGCTCGGCGTCTACGGCCGTAAACACAGGTCTAAACGCCTAGAAATTCCACCAGGAAACACCAACAAACGTGAATGCAAATCTCATTTGTGTCGCTGTTTTGAATATTTTACCAGCTTAACCTGTGATTTAACATCAGAATCAGCTTTAATATCACTAGCAAATGTCGTGAAATTTGTTATTTTGCAGCAGCAGTACGCTGCAATTCAAAAAAAAAATTAAATTACAGTAAGTATATATATAAAAAAATTAAGTTAATTAAGTAGTGCAAAAAGAGAGGGGAAATAGTGAGGCAGTGATCACGGGTTCATTGTCCACTCAGAAATCTGACGGCGGAGGGGGGAAGAAGCTGTTCCTGAAATGTTGAGTGTTTGTCTCCGGGCTCCTGTACCTCCTCCTCGATGGTAGCAATGAGGAGAGGTCATGTCCTAGGTGAAGGGGGTCATTAATGACGGACGCCGTCTTTTTGAGGCATCTCCTTTTTAAGATGTCTTCGATGCTGGGGAGGCTAATTCTGTGATGGTGTTGGCTGAATTTGCAACTCTCTGCAGCTTTGCCCGACCCTGTGCAATCGTCCCTCCAAGCTGGATGCTGATGCTATCCGTTAGGACGCTCTCCACGGCAGGTCTGTAGAAATTTGCGCGTCACTTTGATGACACATCAAGTCTCCTCAGACTCTAATGAAATATAGCTGCTGTCCTTACTTATTTGAATTTATATCAAGATCTTGGGCCCATGCTAGATCCTTAGAAATGTTGACACCCAGGAACTTGAAAATGCTCACACTTTCCACTGTAGATCCCTCGCTGAGGAATGATGTGTCCCCCCCCCCCCCACTTACCCTTCCAGAAGTCCGCAATCAGGTGGAGTTACTGACGTTCAGTGTAAAGCCGTCGCTGCAACACCACCCAACCAGCAGATCTGTCTTGCTTTTGTACGTCCCCTGGTCACCATCAGAAATTCTGCCAACAATAGTTGTGCCGTCGGCATTTCACCTGTGGCTGGCCACATAATCGTGAGTGTAAAGGGAGTGGAGCAGCGGGCTGAGCACCCGCAGTTGAGATAGGTCAGTGTTGATTGTCAGCGTGGAGGAGATGTTATTTCCAATTCGCACAGACTATAGTCTTCCGATGAGGGAGTCAAGGATCCAGTTGCAAAGGGAGGCACGAAGACCCAGGTTTGGGAACTTCTTGATTAGAACTGAGGGTATGACTGTGTTGAACGCTGAGAGGTAACCCAGAGAACCTATAAGAGGAACTATGGTAGCAATAATAATTAGAAATGCCACAGCAAGGCAGGCGATGGAAGTTAATTTATTTGTACTGCTACACAGTGTCATCACACAAAACCCATCATATAAGACCCAGTATCAGTTTATCATTGACAATTTAACAGTATTTGAAATATGTACTGATGGGAAATGGCACTTTTTTTCTTTATGGAGGGGTTGCAATTTTTAAACTGAAAATTTCCAATTGAAATTGTAAAGTGTTATTTAATTGGGACGATAATCTAATAATCGTGTTACTCTTTTATAGAGGAGCAGGCAATAATATAGCGTTACTTAAAATGATGTTTTCGAAAGCCTCGAAAAAAATCAGCATTATTTCACACAGAATAAACAATAAATAATTCTCTTATCCGTGTTCATAGGCACGTTCTTGGATGATTATTCGAGATACTGTTATGTCAAAGCATCATAAGATTTAGAGCGGAGCGATAGCAAATTTGTAACAAACTGAGAGGAACTGTGGTACAGTGACCCCAACCGCACGAAACAAGCTAATGCATCAAGGGCTTGTCCAGCAAAATGTCAACTGTAACACTTTGCGCTCAATGCCATCAGAGCTGCATTTTGACTGGAAGTGCAAGGCGTGCGGGCATTCTCCATTCCAGCCAGCTTCGCCACTTGTTATTGACGTGTTTTGCAGAAATAAGTCTCCAAAAGTTACACAGGAGACGTAAAAAAAACCACTGAGGTTAGGGTTAGGGTGTTAATGTTAAGTTTGGAATGGGGAATATTTGGCTTTTTGGCTGATTCTTTTCAAGAACGAATTATGAACGCAAACATTCAAAACCTTCTGAGGCTCTTGGAAGCTATAGATAATATTTGCACGCAGCAGTCCTTTATTGTGGGCCAGCTAAGTTTGATTTTGAAGTTAATAGTTTTTAGGTTTTAGTTCCTTTACTAAAAAGAAACAAGCAAAGTTAACCGCTCCCCCCCCCCCCCCCCACTACCCCCCGGAATGTCCCCATGGTTGTTTCTTTAATACACCAGATTACAGGTTCCCAAAGACTTCATGTCTTAAACAAAATGTGCTTTCGTTCTATAAGTAAATAAATATAAACTGAAATCAAACAACCGCTGTATCTAAACAATCTGCAAAATATAAATGGACTGAAAAGTTGTTATCCTTTGGAACAAACTATTATTAGATGTATCAGGAAAGGAGACTTAGTAAGTTCTGTATCTGGAAACTGGAAAGAAAACTTTGAAATCAGCATAATCTACAGTAAGTACTGTATGTTATGTTTAGTAGCTCCAAAACACAAACTGTCTAACTTCGTTTTTACTTCAAGCCAGGCGCGCATATGACGCGCTGGCGGGATGACGTATGCCTCACGTACCTTTACATACAGCCGTTAATGAATGATTTAAACACGATTGTTTAATGATATTCAAATATTACTGAAATATTAAATACACACCTCCCTGCTTAGCTATAAAGTCCAGCTCACTATAAAATGCATTTCAAATACATACATACATGGTACACCATAAAATACAACTACTATCTACACCATAGTAAATTTTAAATTGCTCCATTCAGGCCGAAAGATTTAATCGCTGCGGAGGCTTTCTTACTCTTGAGGGATAAGATCTTTCAGGACGCGGGGAGGGTGGAACTTTGCTTGGCAGGTGAGACTTGCGACTGAAACGATCTCAGGTTCTAGGACCTCCTCTGTGGTTGTAGGAGTTGACTTTGGGACTACAGGAAGTGGTTCTGACAGCTCTGCACACTTTCCTTTTCTTACAATTGACTGTGCACTCCTCAACTGATTGACGTGTCATCGCTAGATGGCACCAGATGCAATTTCTATTGTGCAGGAGAATGGTCCAGTTCTGACCTTAATCTTTCCAAGTACCCTCTAGATCATCTCCATAGTCAGAACTGCTTGCCCTGGGATGATCACTGAACCTCTTTGGTTAAAGAGCCCTGGGTTTGTCTCAGCTGTTTGTGCTACATACTCCCTCTGAGATTGGGTTTGAGGAGATCCAAATGTGAATGCAAGGGATGACCGAGGAACAGTATGGCTGGTGAGTTGTTAGTTGTGGCGTGTGCTGCATTGCAAGTACTGATTGAAATGTTTTATATCCCAAACCACTCAAGGCCTCTCTCAATCTGTGCATTTTTCTCTATAGCGGTAAGGGAATGTGTTGAAAACCCTATGGGACATTCACTTCCATCACTAGTAACATGTGACATGACTGCACCTATACCATAAGATGTGCCTCCACAGAAAAACTTCACTGGACGGTACTGATCATAATGCGTGAAGACAGTGTCTGGTATTATCTCTTTTGGAAAGCCACGTCACACTATTTCTCCATTGCGATTTCCTGCTGATCTGTAGTAATGACTCAAGGGATGGAGTACTTTTACACTTTAAATATATTACAGTATTTTACACTTGTGGACTGCCCCAATGTATTCTTAGGTTCTGTTGGTTGTCCATGTAAACAATGGATTTCACTGTATGGTTCTATGTACATGTGATATATAAATAAATCTGAATCTGAATCTATTGTAATCAAAATCACAAATCTCATTTTCCTGCATATAAATTGGATGCAACAGTCTCTCTTCCCTTGACTAAGGCCTACTACAGAACTTTTTGCACTGTCTGTAGTTGATGAGAGTCTTCCTGATTTTTATCAATGTAAATACAGTTAGAGCATCTTTAGCAATGGTTTGTTTTATTTTCTGCTTCAGTTCCCTTCCTCTTCATTTCACCAGAATCCATAAGACCATGATCCTCAGGTCCTTTCTTTTCATCGGCTACTCTTGCGCCTGTTGATATGTCCAAAGACATGTTCACATGTGTACAGATGGCAAACAGGTTTACCTTGAAAGAACTCTCCATGGCCTCTGTGTCATCTGACTGATTGTTCTACATCCAACTTTCTCTCATCAAAATCTGAGAGGACTAAAGTGACATTGTTCTGACCTACCAGAAATAACATGTCCCTATCAGCAAATAAATTCTGCTATATGCTTAGATTGGACCAAATGGTTTACCATGATTTATATTTGAACTCAATGCCAAGTTCTAACCTTATAACCTCAAGATCACAAGAACTGATAAAGGGTCTCGACCAGAAGCATCAACTGTTTATTTCTCTTTTAGATGTTGCCTGACCTGCTGAGTTCCTCCAGAATTTTGTGTGTGTTGCTCCGGAATTCCAGAATCTGCAGCATTTCTTGTGTTTATCGTCATAACAACTACCCTCTTCCATTACAAATGTAAAACAATATTAATCGTCAAGAGGTAAGTTTCTCCAGCAAGGCCTCCAGTGATTATGACATAGACCAACTTACTGAGTTGCAGCGGTTTATGTGGTGAATATGCTCCTAAGTGCAGTAATACCAGAAATTCCAGGCTTTCATTCAACAGCAGTTGAGAAACACCAATAAAGGTCAAAAGATCAAATTGTACGTGATTAGAGTTGAATGTAAATGTCATGATGACCTTTGCATCTTCTACTGATTAGGTCCTCTTAGCTTGTGGAGGTTACAGGTGTGCAAGGCACCGACAAAGGACTGTTGATGAGTTACTGCATGGCTTCCAAGTGGACAATAGATTCGCCACATTTAGCGCTAAATTTTGGCCTAAAGATCAGTTACCAGTCAAATGAATGACATTATCTTGGAAAGTGTTTGATCTCTTTAAAATTGTGATAGTCCCTCAAGTGGATTATAGTCCTGCATTAATTTTCATGTCATGGATTTGGCAGATAGTTATTGTGGAGCCAGCATACACACAATATAGACAGATTAGGAAAATGGGAAAAGAAGTAGCAGCTGGAGTACAGTCTGGGAAAGTGGACAGTCATGTACTTTTGTAGGAGGAATAAAGGCACAGACTGTTATCTAAATGGGGAGAAAATTCAGAAATCAGATGTGCAAAGGGACTTGTCAGTCCTAGTGTGGGATTCCCTGAAGGTTGCTTTGCAGGTTGAGTTGGTGGTAAGGAAGACAAATGCAATGGTAACATTCATTTTCAGAGGACTCGGAATATAAAAGCAAGGATGTAATGCTGAGACTTCACAAGGCATTGGTTAGACCTCACTTGGAATATTGTGAGCAGTTTTGGGCCCCTTGTCTAAGAAAGGATGTTTTGTCATCGGCAAGGGTCAAGAGGAAGATCCTGAGAATAAAAGGGTTAACATATGAGGAGCATTTGATGACTCTAGGACAGTACTCACCAGAGTTTAGAATCTGGAGGGAGCTCATTAAAATCTATTGAATACTGAAAGGCCCCGGTAGAGTGGACATGGAGAAGATATGTCCTTAATAGGGGAATCTCGGGCCAGAGGACACAGCCTCAGAATAGAACAGAGATGAAGAGGAAATTCATTAGATAGAGGGTAGTAAATCTGTGGAATTCATTGCCACAGATGCTGTGGAGGCCAAGTCATTGTGTATATTTAAAGTGGAGGTTGATAGGTTCTTGATTTGTATGGGTGTCAAAGGTTACAGGGAGAAAGTAGGAGAATAGGGGTGAGAAGGGTAATCAATCAGTTATGATAGACTGGCAGAGCAGACTTTATGGGCTAAATGGCCTCTTTCTGCTCTTATGTCTTATGGTATTATGAATAAACTGCATTAACATTAATAACATATTTAATTGAATTTTTGGGGAAAGGTGCAAATTGATATTGGAGATACATAAATGTTGCTGATATTGAACATCCAGGGAAAGGGTTCCCAACCTGGTGTTCTGGTATTGGCCCATGACATAAAAAAGGTTGGGAACCCCTGATCTAGGGAGAGATACACAGTCTATGTTGCAAGTGGCCAATTGAAAATTATACTGATATTTGATGCTACCTATCGATTCAAGTCTCAGCATTAAACAAGCTATGCAGTTTACCTCATTATCTGAAGAAGTAAACATAGAGTTAAGAATTGTGGAATCATCATCGAGTGGGGCCATTTTTGACATGTTAAGCAGAAGGTTATTGATGAAGCAATGACTGAGCTTAAAGACAACACCGAGGAACTATTGGAGCAGTATCTTGAGATGAATTGCCTTCAATTACTATTTACTTTTGTGTGAGTTAGAATTCCAGCTGTTGGAGAATGATTGCCTAATATCAATTATCTTCTGTTTCACAAGAATTCCTTGATGCCACACTAAATCATCTAGGGCAGCATGGTAGTATGTTGGTTAGCATAACGCTGTACAGCCCCGGTTGTAGGATTGGGGTTCGATTCTCACCATTGTCAACTAGAAGTTTGTACGTTCTCAATGTGACCATATGGGCTTCCTCCAGGTGCTCCAGTTTCCTCCAGAATTCCAAATATGTACATTTAACCTCCGTTGTGGGCATGCTATGTTGACCCCAGAAGTATGGTGACACTTGCAGGCTGCCCAGCACAGTCCTCACTGATTTGACTTGATGCAAATGACTCATTTCACATATGTTTTGGTGTATTTGTGACCAATAAAGCTAATCTCTAAATGAACCAATCTGTGCTCTTGGGATACATTTGGACTGAAGCTGAAATGTAGGTAGGATTTAGCTGATTCCAGCAGAAGCTAAGCTGTAAATTACCATGCAAGTTACCTACAAGGGCTGCTGTGGACTTTTTTCATCGCTGTGTGAGTGATGAAATGTAAGCTGAGGAAGTGGTACATGCTCAGATTGAAATTACCCAGGTTTATGTGGACAGAATGTGAGCAATTTTCCAAATTAAAGGGTAGATTTGAATCACAACTGCATTGAACATTACCTACTGTTGGCTCAGCATATCTACTACTCAAGATCTCCAATAAATATTTGCCATATTCAGATGTGAATCGCTGTTATTCTCTCCCAGCAGGTTTTCACCTTACAGAACCTTTACATCTGAAACTCAACTGTCTATATCAGTAGCACTCCACTTACTCTTCTAATCATCTCCTGGTCAACTTTGATCACCAGTTATCCAATATTCACAATTAAAATACTACTTCCCTTTTGACATCCTCCCTTTTCCTCAATCTGAAACCTTTTATGATCTTACAATCCTCCTAGAGGTATGGTTTCTAGTCCATCCTCCATTCCTTTTGATCCAGTTCTGGTACCTTGAACATTTCATCTCTCTGTAAGATTCATCTCCTTGGCTTCAAGTTTTAGAAATATGTTCCGGTTTCCATAGTGACTGAACAGCTTCAGATTTCACATTTTTCTGTAAAGCTCCTCAGGAAGTTTTTCCAAGAGGAAGGTTTTATGTCAATGCATATGACTGCTGCAGTTATTATTGTCCTCCCTGACTCAACAGCAATACTGTCCTCTGACATGTAGGATAAAGTCCTGCTCTGCACTTCTGATAACCAGAATAACACTTCAGCACAGTACTGAAGGTATACTGCACTTTTAGACATACTGCCTGTTGAATTAGGCAACTGGGCCTGGGGTTGTCAGTTGGAGGAAAGAATTCCAGAGCATTGGTGGATTTTTCTGTTACCCTGACTAATGATTACAACAAAAGGAACAGCACAAAAGCAAAATATATTGTTCTTGGTTCCCTTTATATTGATGGCCGTTTAGATCACAGAAGTAACCACTCTTCAAGAACTATTTTATTGAATGAAAAGTACATGGTAACCTCCTGAGCTAACAAATAAACATTATTGAAAGTCTTTTCCTTCAATGACTATGGTGCTTGGAGAATAACTGCTTAAGCTCCTTCAGACTACTTACAATTCTAGGCAATTTCAATGAAACCAAAAATACTATACAGCTTATGACAAACAGTTTAAGTAAAATTGCCCACTACGTATTATAACACTAGACTAAAGTTACCCAGTTTCAGCCAAGAAATTTTACTTGAAACAAGAAAGTCCTGTTAAGAGATGCTAAGAGAAACTGCAATTTGGAACATAAACTGAGACCAAAGCACTGGACGTTGGATTCTGATCTCCAAACTCTCTTTTGCTCATTCATGTTCACGTAGCATGTACATTTCTGTTTTGAATGCAGCCTTTATTTAGGGGTTCTGCCTGTCTGTATTTGGAAATGAAAATTGGATAATTATGTGGAAAACTGTGCAGAATGTCCACTTCACAGAAAGCAAGGCAAATCCAGTTACTACCCAACAACCTCCTCTAAATCTTCAGGATGGCACTCAACAGTATCAAGCTCAGATTTCTACAAGACTACTCTGGTCTATTGTACACCAGACCTTATCTTGGTCCATAGCGCTGAGGTGAGAATGACTGCCCTTGACACTGAAGTCAAGAGGCATCAAAGGAAAAACAATCCAGGAGTTAAAATGGTTGAATTTGTTGAAGGGTAATCATCACAACACTTGGATATCACTGAAGGGTTCCTCATGACAATGTCCAAGGACAAATTACCTTCAGCTGATCCATCCATGGATCTTCTTTCTATAATAATGTTAGAAGTGATGAAATGATTGCATATTATTCAATCTCAATGGTAATATCAAAGTTCGTAGCCAAAGTTCAAAGTAAATTTATTATCAAAGCACATGTATCTCAACATATATGCATGAGATTTACTTTCTTGTGGGCATTCACAATAACTACAAAGAAACACAAAAGAATCAATGAAAAACCACCCACAAAGAAAGACAGGCAAACAACCCCTGTGCAAAATACAACAAATTGCACAAATACAAAAAAAAGGGTAAAATAAATTAATTAATACAGTACTTACAAAAATACATAAATAAATAGAACCTGAGTTGCAAAGTCCTTGAAAATGAGACCATAAATTATGGAATCACTTCAGTGTTGAGGTGAATGACGTTTCCTATTCTGGTTCAGGAGCCTGATGGTTGAGAGGTGATAACTGTTCCTGAATCTGGTGCTGTGGGACATATGGCTCCTGTATCTCCTTCCTGATAGCAACAGCGAGAAGAGAACATGGCCCAGATGGTGGGGGTTCCTGGCGATAGATGCTAATTCCTGTAACAGCGCTCCTTGTAGATGGGTTCAATGGTGGGGAGGGCTTTACCTGTGATGAACTTTTTGTAGACTTTTCAGTTCAAGGGCATTGGTGTTTCATTACCTGGTCCTGATGCAACCAGTCAGTACACTCTCTACCGTGTAGCTATAGAAGTTTGTAAAAGTTTTAGATGACATGCCGAGTCTTCACAAACTTCTAAGAAAGCAGTGGCACTTCTGTGCCTTCTTTGTAATGGTACTTACGTGCTGGATCCAAGACAGATTCTCTCAAATAATAACACTGATGTTTTTAAAGCTACTGACCTTCTCCAGCTCTGATCCCTTGATGATGCCTGGCTCATGGACCTCCAGTTTCTTCCTCCTGTAGTCAACGATCAGATCTTCGGTTTTGCTGATGTTGAATGAGTGGCACCATTCAGACAAGTTTGCAATCTCTCTCCTATTTGCTGATTTGTCAACATCTTGGTTTGGCCAACAGCAGTGGGATCATTAGCAAACCTAAATATAGCATTGGGGTAGTAGTTCACCTCACTATCATTAGTATAAAGCAAGCAGAGAAGGCGGCTAAGTACACAGCCTTGTGGTGCATCCGTGCTGATAGTGGTTGTGGAGATGTTGTTGCTAATCCAAACAGTACACACATGATGCAGCTCATACCTGTACGTGCAAGACCAGGACCGCATTTAACCATGGCCTGAAATTAACAGAGGTGTCACAACATACCAGGGAATGAGCAGCTTCAACAAAGGTGATACTAACAACCTACCTTTGACATTCTATGATAAGCTTATGCTCATTCCCCCATCATTAACTTCATGATGTCACATTGACCACAAGTTCAAAAGTAACTAATAGAGCAGACAAAGTCTGGGTAAAATGCAGCAAGTAATCCACTTTCTGACATCTCAAGGCCTTTCCACAATCTACAAATATACAAGTCAAGAGCATGATGAATGCTGTTCACTTGCCTAAATAAATGCAACTCCTAAAAACTTAGTGAGTTTGTCACTACCTATGTCCAAGCTACACACTTGATTAGCATCCTGTCCACCATCCTAGGCATCCCTTCTCTCCAGTACAGGAACACAGAGGCTGCATTGTGTTTTATTTACAAAAGACAGTGTGGTCACCTCATTAACTTTGACCGCCTCTCTCAAATCCTTAACTGCTTTCACCAGGAAGGAAGGACAATGCCTACTGCTGCATAGACACACCGTCACCCGCGCACTCCTTCCCAAGTTGTACCCCACCCTGAAGTACAAATGCATTAGCAGGATTTCATCATTGCTGGGTCTAAGTCCTAGAACTTCTATCCATTACCTTCACCAAAAAGCTCTACAGCTGTTCAAGAAAGTAGCTCAGGAATTCTTTTAAATAGCTTTGATAACTCTTGACCAATTCTATGTCAATCATATGAATTATGATCGAAACAGACCATGGTATCAAAAGTGACCAACGACTGGTATAAATAAATCATTACGTAGTTTATTTGACTGTTGGTAAACTGATATACTTTAAGCTGCAGTAACTGACAGTAATTGATTCTGTTGACTCATGAAAGGAGTTTAACTCCAGGCTGCTGGCAAACTTCTCCCTGCCTTCAACAGGTCTACTGATGATATTGAACTTTTATCTGAAAAAGGAAGAGGAGATCGAGTTCAGAGTCTCACATGTAGAGATGAGGCAGGAAAATCTTTCCTATGGGTCTTAAAATGATACAGGAGATCATTCGGACCATCAGATTCATGCTGGCTCCCAGAGGAACAATCCCATCAGTTCTATTTTCTCTTTACTACTTCCCTGTACCTCTGCAATTTATTCTGCCTGAAATATGCCCATGACTCACATTTAGTTTTCTTTTTGTCTTTAGCCTATACTCAAAGTGAATTAATAGTCACCAATCTTGGAAGTTCTTTTGCAAGTAATCTGTGCTCTAGTTAATGGCATAAACTCCCAGTACTAGTTGCTGATCATGGGCACTGACCTGAGATGAAGAAGTTTGCTGGACCCCTCCCAGGTAAGGTACCTCAGATTATCCTGGCTAGTAAACCTTGCAATGCCTGGGCCAGAGAAAGCCCAAGGACAGAGAATGATACTCACTAAATTTGCTCAGCAACGGAACTTTCATAGGGCTAGGGGATGGAACAGGCATCCTGAGACACTGATAAGAGGACAGTGGACGTGGAACCACCTCACTGGAAAGAAGCCTGCAGAACAACACACACAAAATGCTAGAGGATCCCAGTAGGTCAGGCAGCATCTGTGGAGAAGAATAAACAGTCAATGGTCTGAACCAAGACCCCTCTTCAACACTGAAAAGGAAGGGAGAAGACTCCAGAATATAAAGGTGGGGGAGGGGACAGAGAATAGCTAGAAGGTGATAGGTGAAGCCAATGTGTGGAAAAGGTAAAAGGCTGGAGAAAAAGGAATCTGATAAGAGATAAGAGTGGACCAGAGGAAAAAGGGAAGAAGGAGGAGATAGGCATGTAAGAAGAAGTAGCAGGCCAGAATAGAGAATAGAAGAAGAGGGGAGGGTGAGGGAAATCAAAAGGATAAATCAATATTTATGCCATCAGGTTGGAGGCCACCGAGACGGAATATTGCTCCTCCACTGAGGGTGACCTCATCTTGGTACAACAGGAGGCCATGGACTGATGTATATAAATGGGAATGGGAATCCAAATTAAAATATTTGGCCACCAGGACGTTCTGCTTTTGGCAGATGGAGCAGAGGCGCTCGACAAAGGGGTCCTCCAATTTACAATGGGTCTCACCAATGTAGAGGAGGCCACATCAGGAGCACCAAACAAAATAGATGACCCCAGTAGATTAGCAGATGGAGTGTTGCCTCACCTGGAAAGATTGTTTGGGGCCTTGAATGAGGGTGAGGGAGGAGTGAATGGGCAGGTGTCGCACTTTGGCCACTTGTAGGGATAGGTGCCAGGAGGGAGATTAGTGGGGATGGATAAATGGACAAGAGAATCACAGAGGGAGCAATCCTTGCAGAAAGTGGGGTAGGGTGGGGGGGAGGTAAAGATATGTTTACCTCTATAATAAATACTCAACTTCGGAAACTGTTGAAGGGGAGGAAATAACAGAAGGAGGGGGAGGGGGCAGGAAGCCACAGTGACCAGATTTCTGACTCTGAGTCTGTTGCTGTGACTCAGAAGAGAAGAGAGGTGAGGAGATCTGCAGTAGTGATAGGAGATCCTATAGTCAGAGGAACAGAGACAAGACTCTGAGGGTGCGAGAGAGACACCCGGATGATATGTTGCCTCTCAGATGCCTGGGTCAGGGATGACTTGGATTGGGTCCACAGCGTTCTAAAGGGGGAGGATGAGCAGCTAGAGGCCTTGGTACATATTGACGCCAATGACGTGAGGAGGTCCCGAAGAGAGATTTTAAGGAGCTAGGTAAAAAGCTGAAAGAAGCGGAACTCCAGGGTAGTCATCTTTGGATTGCTGCCTGTGCCACACACAACTAAGGGTAAAAATAGGATAATTTAGCAGGAATGTGTGGTTGACCAACTGGTGCAGACGACAGGGGTTCAGATTTCTGGATTATTGGGGCCCTCTTCCAAGGGGAACCAATATCCTTGTGGACAGGTTTGCTAGAGTTGTTCAGGAGGATTTAAGCTAATTTGGTAGGGGAATGGAATGTGAGACTGCTAGCAAAGTCAGGTTGATGATAGGGCAAAATTGAAGTCAATGGGGTGAATTGCAATGTAAAAGGGAGACAAGATCGAAAAAGTTTGATGAATTCAGGACTGAAGGTATTATATTTAAAAGCATGCAGTATATGAAAAAGGTAGATGAACTTGTAGCACAGTTACAGATTGGCAGGTATGATGTTGTGGGCATCACTGAATCGTGGCTGAGAGAGGATTATAGCTGGGAGTTTAACAGCCAAGGATTCACACTGTATCAAAAAAAACAGGCAGGTAGGCAAAGGGGATGAGGTGGCTCTGTTGAAAAAATAATGAGCATAGGACTGGAATGTGTGGAATCATTGTGCATCAAGCTAAGAAACTGCAAAGTTAAAAGACCCTGATGGGAGTTAGATACAGATCTCCAAACAATAGCAAATATATGATTAATTAACTACAACTAGAAAATGTGTAACAAAAGGGAAATGTTACAATAGTCATGGGGATTTCAATATGCAGCTATATTGGGAAAACTAGGTTGGTGCTGGATCTTAAGAAAAAGAATTTGCAGAATGCCTACGAGGTGGCTTTTAGAGCAGCTCTTGGTGGAGCCCACTAAGGGATCAGCGATTCTGGATTGTGTGCTATGCAACGAAATGGAATTGATTAAGAGAGCTTAAGGTAAAGGAAGATGGGGAGAGTGTAGGTATCTGGGAAATGGAGGAGATGCGTATGAGGGCTGCATCAATGGTGCAGGAAGGGAAGCCCCATTCTTTGAAGAAGGAGGACATATCTGATGTCCTGGAAAGGACAGTTGTATCCTGGGAACTGATGCAGTGGAGACAGGGAGGGATGAGCTATGTTCAAGATAACCATAGAAGTGGGTAGGATTATAAAAGATGTTTATTTCCAGAGATGGAGACTGAGAGATTGAGAAAGGGAAGGAAGGTGTCAGAAATGGACCAAATGAATTTAAGGACAGGGTGGAAGTTAGAGGCGAAGTTGATTAAATTAACAAGCTCAACATGGGTGCATGATGCAGCAGCAATGGAGTTGTCAATGTAATGGAGGAAGAATTGGGGAGCATTACCAGGGAAGGCCTGGAATATGGACTGTTCTACATAGCCACTGAAGAGACAGGCATAGCTGCGGCCCATGTGGGTGCCCATGGCTACGCGTCAAGTCTGGTGAAACTGGGAGGAACCGAAGGAAAAATTGTTGAGGGTGAGGACCAGTCTTGGTTCTGGTTGGCCATTCCCCTTTAACTCTTCTTTCTCCCTGATTATGCCCCAATTTCAGTCATTTGCTGCTAGTTACCCAATTACCGTCCACCTGGTTTTAATCAGAGACTGGGAAATAAATACAATGGCAACTCTATCACAGGCTGCTAGTTTGTTGGTCAATTCTTGTGTGATATTTTGTTCTCTAGTCTGATTAGAACTGTTAGTTCTAAGTTCTGCTGTAGTTTCCAGATAGTCCCTGTAAATCCTATCTCCTTGTCAAGATTCCTCCAATTTCCTGTTCTATGTTCAGGTCTATGCCAGCCTCCCCAACTCAGTTGATGTGCCTGTGTCCTGCACTTGGGTTCTCCTCAGTCACCCCTTGCAACAAGGTAATGGTGGAGGGGAATGGGTTGGTTCATTTATTGAGAAAGAAGTGGAGAGCTTTGAGGCCTTCTTGATGGGGTATAGAAGTGTATAGGGACTGGACATCCATGGTGAAAATGAGGCAGTCAGGACCAGGGAATGGAAAGTTACTGTGCTGATTGAGCCTATAGAGAAATCTATAGAGATGCCCTGATCTCTTTGTATATTGTGAGTGATGAGAATGCAGGGTCAGGCAACTTCAGGGTGCTAATACAAAGCTGCCAGAGAATTGTTGAATTAAATCAATTATAAACTGCTAAGTTATTAGTATACCTGGTACTGTGATTCCATTCCATATGTTGGTTGGAAGAACCTTAGAAAAGTAGAGGGCTATGGGTAATTCTGGGCAATTTCTAAAGTAAGTACATGTTCAGCACAGCATTGTGGGTCAAAGGGCCTGTATTGTGCTGTAGGTTTTCTATGTTCTACAGTATATTCTAACTTCACTACATGCCCTAGTAAGGCATCTCTTCCAAGTATTTCACTGGCTTTTTGAAAACTAGACTTTTATAGGTTTTTATTTTTATACTGAAAAACAGGGTTAGCCTGTGAGCTTCAGCTTGCTAGACTGACCTCTCCTATCCTAGTTCCTAAATACCTACTCCATGCACCAGCCAGTGATGACTGATTTGGTCTTCAGACAAATGTTGCAGGGGGTGGGGGGAGAGCGGAGAGTGTGGGATGACAATTTCTAGATTTTTGCTTCCCAGTATAAATCAGTAATGGTACATTTTCATGAACTTCTCCATTGTTAGTGTGCCCTAATAGTGGGTAATAGCAAAGAAAGCAATGAAGATAGGAGGGACATTGATGATTATTGCAATGATTGGATGGGAGGGATTTGAAGTAGGTGAGTCAAGTCACTTGTATTGTCATTTTGACCATAACTGTTGGTACAGTACATAGTATAAATGGGAATGTTTTTCAGGACCATGATGTTACATGACACAGTACAAAAACTAGACTGAACTACGTTTAAAAAAAATACAACACAGAGAAAGCTACACTAGACTACAGACCTACACTGGACTGCATAATGTGCACAAAAACAGTGCAGGCATTACAGTAAATAATAAACAGGACAGTAGGGCAAGGAGTCAGTCCAGGCTTTGGGTATTGAGGAGTGTCATAGCTTGGGGGAAGAAACTGTTACATGGTCTGGTTGTGAGAGCCCAAGTGCTTCGGAGCCTTTTCCCAGACAGCAGGAGGGAGAAGAGATTGTATGAGGGGTGCATGGGGTGCTTCATAATGCTGTTTCCTTTGCGGATGCAACGTGTAGTGTAAATGTCCATGATGGCGGGAAGAGAGTCCCCGATGATCTTCTCAGCCGACCTTACTCTGCTGCAGGGCCTTGTGATCTGAGATGGTGCAGTTTCCAAACCAGGCCGTGATGCAGTAGCTCAGGATGCTCTCAATCCAACCCCTGTAGAATGTGATGAGGATGGGGGGGTGGGAGATGAACTTTCCTCAGCCTTCGCAGAAAGTAGAGTTGGGGCTGGGCTTTCTTTGCTATGGAGCTGGTGTTGAGGGACCAGGTGAGATTCTCCATCCGGTGAACACCAAGAAATTTGGTGCTCTTTACAATCTCTACTGAGGAGTGTCGTGGTTTCTCGTGCCCCACAAACGACCAGGAGACGCAGAAGATTCTTCAAGAAATATTAAACTTTAATTTGCAAATCAAAGCTGAGACAGTCATTGAGCTGGTCGCCGATTGCCCACCGATCCTTGCACATAGCATTTTTTTACAGAAATCTCCTGGTTTAGTTGCATTAGCATATCCAATTGGTCTACAGTTGCGTATCACAAGTACATCCGCCACTATTGTTTCTACCCATTGACTTAATCATGTTCTAATCTACATCTCTTAGCTCGCCTCTCATTAACACACCATTGTCTTCTATATTCTTAAGATTTCATTCTCCTACTAAATTGGGTACATGCATAGCAAATAGCAAACTCAAAGCTGACTACATAGATTTGGTTACACAGCAAACAATGCAACTTTTATACTCCAATAGGAGCCGTCGATGTTCAGTGGGGAGTGGTCTCTGTGCCCTCCTGAAGTCAACAACCATCTCTTTTGTTTTGTTCACATTAAGAGACAGGTTGTTGGCTCTGCACCAGTCTGTTAGTTGCTGCACCTCCTCTCTGTAAGCTGACTCATCATTCTTGCTGATGAGACACCATGGTCGTGTCATTGGCAAACTTGATGATATGGTTCAAGCTGTGTGTTGCATTACAGTCATTGTCAGCAGAGTGAACAGCAGTGGACTGAGCACAGCCCTGGGGAGCCCCTGTGTTTTTCATGGATACTATTATAATAAAGTATTTTAAGATTGTACTGAATGTGGCCATAAGACTGTTCATAACAGACTTAGTTATGGAACCTGGGCCAGGACATTGAACCTTATTAAGCACTGTTTCTTGGTACCAGGATCTAAGCGATTAATATCTACATGCTTCTTGGTATGTACTATCTGCTGGTGGTAAGCATTTAGCTCTTCCCTGTTTCCTGCATTAAAGCCAATCAGTAAGTGACTGTGCACCGGGGTGTCGCCAAGACTGGGGATTATATGTCTGCCAGTAATTACTTCACTTCACCTTCAACATCTTGCCTTTTGTGAAAGTTACTGGCGAGCAGAAACTGATGTAAAACCCTTCTTGTCAAAGGATGAGCTGCCCAAATTCCAGTTTTTCAGATTCCCTATCAAACTTTAGTGAACTTGCAAAGGATTATTGACTTGCCCTGACTACTTTGCTCCTCATTTTGAGTGCAGGTTGAAGGTTCAACACCCTCTCTGTGTTGCATAGATCCAAGTATAAAACAGTAGTTTGCCTTCACTGGTGTTAAACATTGTTTGAATAGTCATGGTGATGGGTTGATTATACCAACATATGTTGATGGAGATGATGCTTTTCTGCCTGAGGCAGACTCAATCTGTGTGTGCTATTTTTATTAGTACTGTGGATGATGCTTTGGAATTAATAAAGTTCTTCAATGCAGCAACGTCTTATCAAACTTTACATACCATGTCTAATAGGAAAAGTTTTCCATGTGTGTGGAATCTCCTTGCTCTTACAGCTCCTGAGGTGACAGGGCATCTGGGTTTCCAGCTCAGTCCTTAGCTATTCTCCTGGGTCGAGGTTGTTTTATAATAAGGAGCAAGCTCTTAGTCAGAATCCTGTCACCAAGGGGAAGTTAGTATCAACAAAGCACTCACACTGCCATAACACCAGAAGAAATAGTTTTCCAGATAAATAGGAGAGAATAGCCCTGATAGAAATATTGTCCTTTAAAATCCAAAATGGAACCAAAATCTAATAAGGCTAGTGCTTGGTGACCATTGCAAAAAAGACAACTGAGTCATCCTGGACCCTGGCACCTGAGAGGGAACATACTGTCCGGTGTCTCTTTCACAGCCACAGTGTTTCCTGTCTGCTCCTCTAACTATAAATTCCCCTATCAATACTGCACACTCCTCTTCCTCCCTCTTTGCCATTCTGAGCCCCAGTGCCAGAGACCTGGTGAATGTGGCTTTCCCCTGGTAGGTCATTTCTCTCCCCCCCCCCCCCCCCCACACACACAGAACAACATCCAAAGCAGTAGACTTATTGAGTTCTGGGTCTGTGCTCACTATAGTTTAGAAGAATGAGGGGACCTTATTGAAATTTAGCAAATATTAAAAGGCTTAGATAGGGCAGACGTGCAGAGGATTTTTCAAATAGCCTAGGACCAGAGGGCACATACTCAGAATAGAAGGACATTCCTTTAGTGGAGAAATGAGGAGGCACTTGTTTATCTAGACAGTGGTGAATCCATGGTATTCATTGCCATACACGGCTATGGAGGCCAGGTCAGTGGGTATATTTAAAGCAGAGGTTGATAAGTGTTTGAATGGTAACAGCATTAAAGGTTACAGGGGAAATGGAGGAGAGGGGGGTTATGAGGGGAAAATAAAATCGGCCATGAAAGAAAGGCAGAGCGTGCACGATGATCTGAACGATCTAATTCTGCTCCCATGTCTTCCTTGTGCTGATCTATATGAGCCTATTTCACAATCAATATCACACTTCCCTTGTACACAGCCCATAACCTGTCATCTTTCTGACATCCATGTGCTTATTTAACGGTCTGTTAAATGCTCCTAATATATCATTCTCTACCACCAGCCCCGAAAGTGTGTTCGGGGTATGCTGCACTCACTGTGGTAAAAAAAAGCCTCTGATATCTCTCCTAAACTTTCGTCCAGTACCCTGAACAGGATGTTCTTTGGGGACTCACTGCCACAGCTGAGGAGCTAGTGCAGATCCTCATCTGATGGAGATAGAAAGAACAAGAGGTAGGCATTGTGCATTACTTCAAGAGTTTCTCCATCATCAATCACTGAGTAGATAAAAGAGGTGGAAGGTGATCAAAGCTAAGAGGAAAAGTAGCAAACCTCACCCTCTGCTGCCCACTTCTAGACCTTTATCTTATCAAATTTTCAGTGGGTTATTAAACGATAATCTTACTCTACCCGTTACTATCTAGGTTCGCTGAAATATGTGGATAACTTATAAAGATCAACTTCAAGAGGCTAGAGCTATCAATCAACTCAAATACCAATCAAGTATCAGCCAAACCAGGCTATTGCCAACAGCATATACATTGAATAAAAAAATTGGGATATTGTCCCCAATACCTTGAGAAGATCACAGACTAACTTAGTTATCCATTGTTTTTCACAAGCCTTTGACAAAACGTTTAGAAGATCAAAATGAAATTCCATAGAAGACTATCTTACTGCTTACTGATTGTGAATTTCTGCCTCCTGCCAATTTGGTTTCCTGGCAAAGGCAGCTGTGATAGCTGGCAGCAAAATCTGATTATTTAAAACCATGAAAAAATCTGAAAATTGTCATAAGTGATAATCCATTCAAATGATTTGAAGGCTAGTTCTGTAAATTCAGTCAAAAATAAGCTAATTCCTTGTGAACTCCATAAGTAAGGATTAACAGAGAATGTTGGAACTATTCAGTAAGCCAGGCAGTCTCTGTGCAGAGGGAAACAGAATTTGCATTTTGGTCAATGAAAAAGAAGTTGGAGAAATCCCAACCTCACTATAAAACCTGCTGATAAGGGGGGAGCTGTTGTTGTCTGGCGTACCGACCTCTACCTGGCTGAGGCACAGCGACAACTCTCTGATACCTCCTCTTATTTACCCTTTGATCATGACCCCACTAAGGAGCACCAGGCCACTGTCTCCTATACCATCACCAACCTTATCAGCTCTGGGGATCTCCCATCCACTGCCAACAACCTCATAGTTCCCACATCCCGCACTTCCCGTTTCTACCTCCTACCCAAGATCCGCAAACCTGCCTGTCCAGGTAGACCTATTGTCTCAGCTTGCTCCTGCCCCACTGAACTCATTTCTGCATACCTTGACACTGTCTTATCCCCCCATTCAATCTCTTCCCACCTATGTTCGTAACACTTCTCACGCTTTGAATTTTTCAATGATTCTAAGTTCTCTGGCCCCCGCCGCCTTATTTTCACCATGGACGTCCAGTCCCTATATACCTCCATCCCCCACCGAGATGGTCTTGAAGCTCTTCGCTTTTTTTTGGATTCCAGACCTAACCAATTCCCCTCTACCATCACTCTCCTCCGTCTAGCGGAATTAGTTCTTACTCTCAATAATTTCTCCTTTGGCTCCTCCCACTTCCTCCAAACCAAGGGTGTAGCCATGGGCACCCGTATGGGTCCCAGTTATGCCTGCCTTTTTGTTGGCTTTGTGGAGCAGTCCATGTTCCAAATCTATACCGGTATCCATCCCCCTCTTTTCCTTCGCTACATCGACGACTGCATTGGCGCTGCCTCTTGCACGTATGCTGAGCTCGTCGACTTCATTAACTTTGCCTCCAACTTTCACCCTGCCCTCAAATTTACCTGGTCCACTTCAGACACTTTCCTCCCCTTTCTTGATCTTTCCGTCTCCATCTCTGGAGATGGCTTATCTACTGATATCTACTATAAGTCTACAGACTCTCACAGTTACATGGACTATTCCTCTTCCCACCCTGTCTCTTGCAAAAAGGCTATCCCCTTCTCACAGTTCCTCTGTCTCCGCCGCATCTGCTCTCAGGATGAGGCTTTTCATTCCAGGACAAAGGAAATGTCTTCCTTTTTTAATCAAAGGGGCTTTCCTTCGTCCACCATCAACTCTGCTCTCAAACGCATCTCTCCCATTTCCCGCACATCTGCCCTCACCCCATCCACCCGCCACCCCACTCGGGATAGGGTTCCCCTTGTCCTTTCCTACCACCCCACCAGCCTCCAGGTCCAACGTATAATTTTCCGTATCTTCCAATGGGATCCCACTACCAAACAGATTTTTCCCTCCCCCGCTCTTTCTGCTTTTCGCAGGGATCGCTCCCTACGCGACTCCCTTCTTCACTCGTCCCCCCCATCCCTTCCCACCGATCTCCCTCCTGGCACTTATCCTTGTAAGTGGAACAAGTGCTACACCTGCCCTTACACTTCCTCCCTCACCACCATTCAGGGCCCCAGATGGTTCTTCCAGGTGAGGCGACACTTCACCTGTGAGTCGGCTGGTGTGGTGTACTGCGTCCGGTGCTCCCGTTGTGGCCTTTTACATATTGGTGAGACCCGACGCAGACTGGGAGACTGTTTCATGGAACACCTACGCTCGGTCCGCCAGAAAAAGCAGGATCTCCCAGTGGCCACACATTTTAACTCCACATCACATTCCCATTCTGATATGTCTATCCATGGCCTCCTCTACTGTCAAATGAATCCAAACTCAGGTTGGAGGAACAACACCTTATATACCGGCTGGGTAGCCTCCAACCTGATAGCATGAACATTGACTTCTCTAACTTCTGTTAATGCCCCTCCTCCCCTTCTTACCCCATCCCTGACATATTTAGTTGTTTGCCTGTTCTCCATCTCCCTCTGGTGCTTCCCCTCCCCCTTTCTTTCTCCTGAGGCCTCCCGTCCCATGATCCTTTCCCTTCCCCAGCTCTGTATCACTTTCGCCAATCATCTTTCCAGCTCTTAGCTTCACCCCACTCCCTCCGGTCTTCTCCTATCATTTCGCATTTCCCCCTTCCCCCACTACTTTCAAATCTCTTACTATCTTTCCTTTCGGTTAGTCCTGACGAAGGGTCTCGGCCCAAAACGTCAACAGCGCTTCTTCCTATAGATGCTGCCTGGCCTGCTGTGTTCCACCATCATTTTGTGTGTGTTGTTGTTTGGAGAAATATGCTGTTTTTCTATGGATTCTACCCAACCTAATATTTTCAACTTCGCTCCATTTTGATTTCAGATTTCTGAAAGAGAATAAGGGAAATGAAAGAGCTAAGGGTAGAGACAAACTCAGCAGATGCAAGTGTAAGTAATCAAAAACCATAAGTATTAGGAAACATTAAGGTACTTTAATTGGATGTTTGTCTTTGGCAGAGCTGAAAGGGAGAGAGAAAGGCATGTCAAGCCAAAGAGGAACTCAGAGTGGTTGGTCCATGTACAGCCAGAGAGTTCACTGCCCTTTCACAGGGGTGTGAGAAAGGGCTGATTTAAAGACAGCACAGGTATCTTCCTCACAGGTTATCAGAACAACTCGGTGAAAATGCCCCTGAGGCAGAAATATACATTCAGAAGTGATTTCTGCAAATTGGAGTCGTCACATTGAAAATTCCAAAAACAAAAGTGAAAACTGATATCAAGCCATCTCCAACCTCTCGACTTTCAGATTAACCTGAGAGAGGACTTGAGATAGGTACCCAATCACTTTCCAGGATTTTGTTTGGAAGCAGATCGGTTTGACAATTTAAACATTTTACTGAGTCTGATAGGTTCTGATATAACCAGCAGTGTAGGTTTTATAATGTTAGATGGTTCTTCCCAGCATATGGAAGTGTGGCAAGTGAAGGGTTGCAGAAACAGTTTCAAGGAGAAATTAATGCCTTTAGACCGTGACTATACAACTGTAAGATATAGGAGCAGAATTAGGCCATTTGGCCCATTGAGTCTACTCTGCCCTTTCATCAGGGCTGATCCAATTTTCCTCTGAGCCCCAATTATTTGCCTTCTCACCATACCCCTTCATGCCCTGACCATTCAAGAATCTATCAATCTCTGCCTTAAATATACACAAAGACTTGGCCTCCACAGCTGCCTGTGGCAAAAAATTCCAGAGATTCACCACTCTCTGGCTAAAGAAATTCCTCCTCATCTCCATTCTAAAAGGATAGCCCTCTATTCTGAGGCTATGTCCTCTGGTCTTAGACTCACCCACCATAGGAAATACCCTCTCCATATCCACTCTATTAAGGCCTTTCACCATTCAATAAGTTTCAATGAGGTCTGTCTTCATTTTCTGAATTCCAGCGAATATAGGCCCAGAACCATCAAACACTCCTCATACGATAAGACATTCAATCCAGGAATCATTTTAAAGAACCTCCTTTGAACCATCCCCAGTTTCAGCAATTTTTTTTCTGAGATAAGGGGCCCAGAACTGCTCACAATACTCCAAGTGAGGCCTCACTAGTACTTCATAAAATCCCAACATTACATCCTTGCTTTTATATTCTAGTCCACTTGAAATGGATGCTAACATTGCATTTGCCTTTCTCACCACAGACTCAATCTGTACATTAACCTTTAGAAAATTCTGCTCAAGGACTCTCAAGTCCCTTTGCACCTCAGTTTTTCTCTCCATTTACAAAATTGTCAACCTTTCATTCCTTCTATCAAAGAGCATGACCATATGCTTCCCGACACTGTATTCCATCTACCATTTCATTGCCCATTCTCCTAATCTGTCTAATTCCTCTGTAGCCTCTCAAAACTACCTGCTGTTCCACCTATCTTCATAATGTCTGGAAACTTTGCAACAATGCCACCAATTCCATCAACCAAATCATTGATATATAACAAAAAAAAATTGGTCTCAACACAGACCCCTGAACACCACTAGTCACTGGCAGACAAGGCTCCCTGTATTCCCACTCTTTGCCTCCTGCAAATCATCCACTGCTTTATCCATGCTGGAATCTTTCCTGTAATACCATTGGCTCATAGCTTGTTAAGCAGCCTCATGTGTGGCACCTTGTCAAAGACCTTCTGAAAATCCAAGTACACAACATCTCCTTACTCTATCCTGCTTGTTACTACTTCAAAGAATTCCAGCAGATTTGTCAGGCAAGATTTTCCCTTGAGAAAACCATGCTGACTACAATCTATTTTATCACGTGCCTCCAAGTACCCTGAGACCTCATCCTTATCATTCAACTCCAATATCTTCCCAACCACTCAGGTCAGACTAACTGGCCTACAGTTCCCTTTCTTCTGTCTATCTCCCTTCTTAAATGGTGGAGTGATGTTTGCAATCAGCAGTCCTTTTACAACCATTCCAGAATCTAGTGATTCTTGAAAGATCATTACTAATGCTTCCACGATCTCTTCAGCCACCTCTTTCACAACTCTGGAGTGTACACCACCCTGGTCCAATTGACTTATCTACCTTCAGACCTTTCCAGTTCACAAGAACCTTCTCTCTAGTTAAGGCAATTTCACACACTTCATGACCCCGTCACCTGGAAGTTCCTCCATACTGCTAGTGTCTTCCACCATGAAGACGGATGCAAAATACTTATTCAGTTTGTCTGCCATTTTGTTGTCCCCCATTACTACCTCTCCAGCAGCAGTTTTCCTGCAGTCCAATATCTACTCTTGCCTCTCTTTTACACTTTTGGTAACTGAAGAAACTTTTGGCTTGCTTTCCTATTCCATCTTTACATTCATAATGACTCTTTTAGTTACCTTCTGTTGGTTTATAAAAGCTTCCCATTCCTCGAACTTCCCACTAATTTTTGTCCTATTATATGCTCTCCCTTTGGATTTTATACTCACTTTGACTTCTCTTGTTAGCCACTGTTGTGTCATCTTTCCTTTAGAATAATTCTTCCTCTTTGGGATGTATATATTCTGTGCCTTCCAATTGGTTCCAGAAATTTCAGCCATTGCTGCTCTGCCATCATCCCTGCCAGTGTTCTTTTCCAATCAATTCTGGCCAGCTCCTCTCTCATGCCTCTAAGTCCCTGTACTCCACTGTAATACTGATACATCTGACTTTAGCTTCTCCTTCTCAAATTTCAGGGTGAATTTGATCATATTATGATCACTTTCCCCTCAGGGTTCTTGTATCTTAAGCTCTCTAATCAATTCTGGTCCGTTGCACAACACCCAATCCAGAATAGCTGATCCTCTAGTGGGCTCAACATAAGCAACTCTAAAAAGACACCTTATAGGTACTCTAGAAATTCCCCTCTTGGAATCCAGCACCAAGCTGATTTTCCCAATCTGCCTGCATATGACAATTGTAAAGTTGCCCTTTTAGCATGCATTTTCCATCTCCTGTTGTAATTTGTAAGCCACATCCTTACTACTGTTTGGGGTTTGTATACAACTCCCATCAGGGTCGTTTTATCCTTGCAGTTCCTTAGCTCTAGCCACAATGATTCAACACCTAATGAATTGACTTCATTTTTTACCAACAGAGCAATGCCTGTCCCCTCCCCACCTTCCTTTCAATACAACATATATCCTTGGACATTACGCTCCCAGCTGTAACCTTCTTTCAGCCACGATTCAGTGATGCCCACAACATCATCCCTGCAAATCTGCAACTGTGCTGCAAGTTCATCAGCCTTATTCCATATACTGCACAACACTTTCAGTATTACCTCATTACAGTATTATTTTAGACCTTTTATAGAGGAGTGTTTTCCTGCCTTCATAGTGGTTGGAATTGAATGATGTAACTGGTGGAAAAGACCTGCTTGCTCTGGAAACCAGCTCCAGGGTGCTCCCTACTAGATTAGGATGAAGCTCCTCTATTCAGCCAGTGTCTGGGCAAGGAACTGCCCCAATAAGTAAATATAACAAATGCTGCAACCTGGATTTCTGTGTATCCCATCTAAAGCCTTCAGTACACCTGATTTCCTTTATCTCACCTGGCGACCCTCAGTTCACCTCCCCTCCTCCTCACCTCGTTGCCTACTTAATTCTTTTCTCTTAACATTCAGGCACATCTTCCTCTTTGAATTTTTAGTGGCTTCTGGAAATGTCGTCTCATCCTTAGACCACAAGGGCAGATTTGAAGGGCTGAATGATTGACTTTTGCCAGCTTCACTTTTTTATAAACACAAGATACTCTACAAATGTTGAAGGGAGGAGCTTAGGATGTTGGCACCTAATGGCAACTCCTTTGCTTGCATCTTCAGAAACAGCTCTATTTTTATCTTTAATATCTCTATTTTCCCCTTTCAGGGTTCTTTTGAAGACCCTGACCTGGAGTTACACACTGACATTGGTTCTTTGCGGAATTGGGACCCGCTCTCAGTGCCTCACGACGGGCCGCTTTTCAAAATCCCGAAGGCGTGGCCTGGAAGACTAGTGCGCCTTCAGGGGTGCCGGATTTTCGTGGCTCTGGGGGCGGGTGGATTCGAAGTCGGTGCCGCCACCTGATGTGTAGTTGGAATACATGGAAGATCAAAAGAAGCGAGCTGGCTGCTGGCTATGTGTCTGAAGACCCACGTTCTTTCGGCACAGAGCTTGGAAAAAATGACGCAACAGACTTCTAACACCATAAATCAGTGAGTTGTTTTGAAACATCTCCCCTCACTGTGAAACAGGAACGCCTCTTTTTCCCTTATTGGGGAGAGAGAGAGCCTGTGGTATGTCGATTTGCTGGGCGAATGAGTAGTCTTTGGGGTACTGCAAGTCTGTGTCTTTATTGATGCTTTGCTGCACGTTTGAGTGCTCAGTGGGGGCACCAATGCTTTTTTTTTGCTGGTGGGGGGTCATCGCATTGCTGATGCTTATGTGCTTATGCGTGGGAGGGGGAAGCTGGGGGGATTTGGGGTTCTCGCATTTAATTGTCATTCATTCCTTGAGGTACTCCTCTGTTTTTGTGGATGTTTGCAATGAAAAAGAATTTCAGGATGTATATTGTATACATTTCTCAGACATTAAATGTACCTGTTGCAAACTAAAGCAACACAAAATATGACGGAGGAACTCAGCAGTTCAGGCAGCATCTATGGAGGGGGAATAGACAGCTGACTTTTCTAGGACTGGTAGACAAAATCTTAGTCCCATTGTTAGACATACATTAAAGATTTGGTTTCACTTTTGCAGATTTTTTGACTTAAGTAATTATGTTCTTTCTAGTAATATCTATCTTAACTTTTTTTAAACCATCAATTTTAGATAAGGCCTTTTTAACATGGAAAACAAAGGGAATAAAAACTTCTTTAGATTTGTTTTTAGAGGATTGTTTAACATCTTTTTCACAGCTAGTGGACAAATATGATTTATCTAATGCACAATTTTTTAGGTATTTACAAGTCAGGAATTTTTTACGCGATTTGTTACTGAATTACCCATTTGCTCATTTACCAAATATGATAGATGTTATCTTTCAGCTTAATCCATTTCAAAAAGGATTGATAGCCATGATATATAAACGGCTATTGAATTTACAAATGATGTCTAATGATAAGGTTAAACGTGCTTAGGAATTGGAACTTCAAGAGTCATTTTCAGATAATCAATGGAATAAAATTTGTCATTTAGTTAACAATTCATCTATCTGTGTCCGTTACTCCTTGATTCAGTTCAAGGTAGTGCATAGGGCACATATGTCCAAAGATAGACTAGTGCACATTTTTTTTAATATACAGGCAGTCCCCGGGTTACGAACAAGTTCTGTTCCTGAGTCTATCTTTAAGTCGGATTTGTACACGTCAGAACAAGTACATCCAGTATTATTTAGCGTCAGTTAGTCAAACATTTGTCTTAGTATATAGTATATATTTTACCTTTCTATGCATATAAAACACCTAAGAAACATATGTATTCCAATAATTAAACCACAGCGTTGCTTAGTAATAATTGTAGCTTTCACCAGGGCAGGGCCTTTTACATGCTCCATTATTCTCACTTTATCCTTTATCCTTTAAAATTGTTCCGATCGCTGACCGACTGTAGCCTAACACTTTTCCAATGACCGATGACGTTTCACCTCTTTCCAAACACTTTATTATTTCCACTTTATTTTCAATCGTGGTTGCTTCCTGTCAATGGAACAGAAACACTGTTGGTGGTGTGTCCTGAGCTGTGCCAGCTCCCGAGGTCCGCTGGGACCTAAAGTCCACCGCACTGAGACAGGTTAAATGGGACAAGTGGGGGCTGTGCTGGGTTTGGGTATCTGATCCTCCACAATATTCCGCGTGGGAATTTAAACTGGAGGTGGCAGTGTTTTTTTTTGTGAGGTCAAGTTGAGAGCTCAACACCAACCTGGCACGGATGGTACAGGAGTCACTGGATCGGCATCAACCCGGCACGGGAGCAGTCTGTCTCTGGATTGAACTCAGGAACCTTCGTTCTTGAGCCTGGTGCTGACCTTACTGCGCCACCAGCCGACTGGAACGGGGGAGGGGGCAGGGTCAGGGCGAACCTTGCTAAGAAAAATTTAAGCCAAATACAAAGTTACACACTCAACACAGTGTCAATGGCAATGACTTAAAATGGCGGACGGCATCACGATCTGACTTAAAATGGTGGACGGCGTCGTGATCTGATTTAAAATGGCGGACTGTGTTCACCTTCCTCGGTTCGTAAGTACAAGTTGTCCGTAAGTCAGATGTTCATAACTCGGGGACTACCTGTAAATCCCACCTGTGATAGATGCAACACTGAGGTGGCTACCTTAACTCATATGTTTTGGTCTTGCATAAAGTTAAGTAATTTTTGGAGAGATATTTTTAGAACATTATCAAAAGTCAAAGGTTTGGACCTACAACCTAATTCATTTATGGCAATCTTTGGGATTATTCCAACGGAAGCAGGAAATGTTCCTGCTTCCGCTCAATGCATGATTGCTTTCTCAACATTATTGGCTAGGAGAGCTATTCTATTGTACTGGAAGGATCCCAATCCACCCACTGTTTTATTTTGGCTCTCCTCCATTATGTCATGTTTAAGTTTGGAGAAAATTAGGAGTCGGATGTTTGATACATCTTTTAAATTTGAGCCATCTTGGTGACCTTTTATTCAATATTTTCATATGATCTAATTCTTTTTACTTTTTCAGTTATTTTTTTTCTTCTCCATGAAGTTTTAGATTTGACCAGAAGGGTTTTTTCCCCTTTTTTTTAAAACTGTATCCTCAAAATGGACTGCCCAGTTCCCCTTTCTTTGTTTTAGGTTAGCTTAGTGGGTTTTTTTCTCAATAACAGAAATTATGGATCTTTTTTTCTATGAACTGTTAAGAGGAGATGTGGTTTTTTTTCTTTATGTTAACTTAATACTATATATGATTTTGACAGTGTATATTCCTTTCTTTGTTTTCACTATTATTGAAATATGTATTTGAGCTAACCGCTCCTCTGATTTGTATTTATCCTTTTTTTAAAATCAATAAAACGATTGAAAAAGAAAAGAAAGACAGCTGACGTTTTGGGCCAAAACACTTCATCAGGACCTCCACTTTTTCATTTTATTTTTATACAGTTGTAGCACGGGTAAAGGACTGCTTTGTCTTCTTAACTGAACTGGGATAATAAACCCTTGACACATTAGACTGTAGGACACAAACAGAATTGTGGCAGTAAAATACACAGGCTGGTGTACACACTATTCAAACCCCCTCCTTTCCTGTTCTGATGAAGGGTGTCAGCCCGAAACACCAACTTCTTATTCCTGTCTATTGATGCTTGCTGATTTCCTCCATCATTTTGTGTGTTCTAGCCATTTCCCGTTGGGTTTGCTCAAAGTCTGATCTGTCTACATTTTTGCGTATGATTACTGGCACCTCTCTATAGAACATATTGCATGCAAATCTACTATAGAATACTTCTGTTGTAAAGAAGTGTGTCTGAAACCCAGCTGCAAGATTTTAATGAGTAAATCAAATGCTTATATTTTCCAAAAATTAAAAAAAAATTGTTTCTTAAAATCAAGGCTATTCATTTGTTTCTGTTAGTGTTTAGTTACATGATATTAGCCATTAATGCAGTTATCAGCAAATACTGGTTACACTAACCAATAATGGGAACAATATATTATATTAACTATTATGATAACTAGTAATATATTTTATCATACTGAATTAGCAATCATAATAATTCACACAAATCAAATCTCTATGCTGATTTAAAAGCCCCATCAAAGAACAGTCTGCTTCAATGATTAATCTTTAATGTAATTTGAACTACACCACTAATCAGTTGAACCATCCTCCACTTTCCTGATACTGAAATTAAGCAAATGTGTTGGATAATAATGATCTGCCCATTTGGGTAAGACTAGGTAGCTGTGCATTGTGTATTCAGGACACTCAGAGTATGGGAAAGTATCAGTGAGCAGAATGGGGTCAAGAACCAAAGGTTTCTATGGAGACCAAAGGGCAGAGGCAAGCAAACAAAAGTCAAAACATAGATTAACAGCTGTAGCTACTGACCTGGCTTATACATTCTGTTTTCACTTCAGGTATTTTGCGGGGCTTAATATTGCATCAAGTGTGTTGTCTCCACACTCTGTGATCATAAGCCGTGATGGTACAATAAGAGCGATTCAGCTTCGGTTTTGGACATAATTTGATCCAATCTGATTGACAGTGGGGTGGCACAGTGGCAACGCTTTAGAGTACAGGTGACCGAGTTCAATTCCCACTGCTGCTTCTAAGGAGTTTGTACGTTCTCTCCATGACAGCATGGGTTTCTTCCTAGTGTTCTGGTTTCCTCCCACAGTCCAAAGACTTACAGGTTGGTAGGTTAATTGGTCATTATAAATTGTCCCATGATTGAGCTGGGATTAAATTGGGAGATTGCTTGGGCGGCATGATTCAAGGAGCCTATTCTATGCTGTATCTCAATAAATAAACAAAATAAATATTTCCTGCGCTTATTTTCCATGTAAGCAGATCTTTTTTGGCACGCTGAATGCCAACAAACGTGCTATCTGTTCTGGCCTCGAGAGGTGCATCCATTTCCATCCTCTCTTCATTTGCCCTTGAAACAGCAATATCTGTGAGTCTTAAGCTTTCTTAATATTGGGAAACATTTATTAGATGTATTTTAAAGAAAGTAGGTTTATTGTTTATCACTGTTAAGTTATCATTGCATCACGAGTTTACTCTGTACATGGTATAAGTATGGAATATTGCATGTGTGCATTCGCTTGGTTAATACTGATCATGAGAATAACCAATAGCATCCGTACAATCAGGTGCGCAGTGATTCTGAATTGAATCTAGTATGTGTTTTACTTAGCAGGCGAGACTTAAAGCAGTCTCAAGTTCTCGGGCCTCCTCAGGAGTTGATTCTGAGAAGTGGCTTTGACAGCTCTGGAGAGCTTCCTTTTTCATCTGATTGTGTATCCTGATCTTGGGAAGGTGGTTTTAGTTCGTTGGAGAATTCTTTTTTTAATCCTTCTTTTGCCCCCTTTATGATCTGATATCTCTTCTTGGTTTCTTCATCCACAATGTCATCTGACAAATCCTCCATTTTTATATCTCTATTGACTCCTTTATTTTTGACCTTCCATTCATCCAGCTGAGCTTCAATCTTTCACCTACTTTTACAAACAGCTTTTTGTCTCCTACTTGAAGTTTATGCAACAACCTTAACGCACGCAGAGTACAATCTGGTTCTTAATGCTCACAAAAGCCAAATGCTTGCAACTTTCCTAAAGCTCCTTGAACTCTCTTCCAGCTTAAAACCAAGCTACGCTTTGCAAGTAACTGCCTGATTAGCATTTCAGAAGCTTTCTCAGATATGTTGCTGTAGTCAACCTGGAACTTCTGTCACTTTCACGCTTCCACTAAGCAGCATGGTCCTTCCTTGGTCCAATGTGCTTTCCGACAGAGCGCAAAGGTTGGAACCAGCACCTAATTACCCCCTGCTGGGCAACAATTCATGGTGTACAACATGGAGAGAGTTGTGGCATCAACCAGTACCATTCTTAATTTGCTTTCATTGCAGAGGATGTGGCATGCAGATAGTAAACAGATCTCCAATCAAGTTATAGTTGTCTCAGCCACTCACATCCCCTCAATGCTGGTCTCCCAGTTTACACCACATACAAGCTCAATGTGGCTTGTTGGTTGTTGTATTTCACTGTTATGGATGTCATTCCCATGGGAGTTCTCTTTTATCTAACATAAGTTTTTAGTTGGATATCTGCAAGGCTCAGTTTAGTATTTTAAAATGCCTCTTAAACTCATTTTGTGGAATGACTGAACCAGCTGAACCGGTGTCCAATTCCATTTTAATTAATTTGCCGTTCACTTCTAGTGTAAGTCATATTGCTTGTCTATTGTTAATTTTCACACTGTAAACCTCAAGACTACACAGTCCTGTGTCACTCTCATCATTATCCTGTTTTTCATCAACAGCATGCAGGTGAGTGTCCCCTTTGAAACTGCAATTTGACCTTTTAGCTTTTTATCTTCCCTGTGCGGTCCATTTATTTTTGTCTGCCCAGCATGCTTTTTGTATGTATCTTACTCTTCAACATTTTCTGCAAGTTTCACTTTTAAATCTGCATTTGTTCAGAGAATGTGAGCCCCTGTCACAACAGTAACACGAATTGTTTGGCCAGTCTGGTTTCAGTTTAGACAATGCAATTTTGTTCACGTTTGCTTTCATTCCTGACCGCAACTCAATTTCACCTGTCTGCGGCTTCCATTGAAACAGCAATTTCAACTGTTCTTGTAATCTGTGCTTCAGTTGGGAGTCATTTTTGAATGCTTTCTTGTAAGATTCTACAAAATAAACAATCTCTGATTCGAGTATCATTACCGAACTGACAATGCTCAGACAATCGCATCATTTCAGCCACATATGCTGAAGTGGACACCCCTTCCACATGAACAATGGTTATGGTTCTAAAAGTTCCTGCATTACTTTGATTATATTAACAAAGTTCATTTCTGTTGGCCAGTTGGAGCAGTTGAACTTTGAAGCAAACTAGATGCCTTTAAGCCCAATGAACTCAGCAAAATTGGTACTTGTTTCTCATTGGCTATTTCATTTGCTTCAAAATACTGTTGAATTAGCTCAGTATACATGAGCCATTTTCCTGTTGTGTGATCAAACTCATCAATTTTTCCAATGTAGCCAGCCATTTCTGATTTTTTTCATGATTATTATCAACTAGTACTCACTCTTTTTGAACCCATAAATTCTTCCACTTCCTGCTGCTTTTTTTTAAATCAACAGTTTGCTGGACAGCATTTTTTTACTTGCTGCTCCTCACTGTGTAACTTAAACGTCTCACTGTGCTTCAATGGGTTGGTAGTTGCCTCACGTTCATTTTAAAATTATCTGATCGCCTTCATTATATTTTGTAACTTCAACACATGAAACTAATTTAAAGGATGACATGGGAGACCAGGAATGCAGGTGTAATTCGTGTTTACTTTAAGTGAGGCATGAAGTCCTATGCAATTCATGTACTTATACATATAACTGGTGATAAATTATTTAAATGAACAAGAATGCTTACTCAACCAAGATTACTCAAATTTCAAGATTATATAAGAATATTCATGATATATACAAGATTACTCAAAGGTTAATAATTATTAAATACACAGCAGCCATTTTTTCGAAAGGTTTTTCACCTGTTGGCTGAACACTTCCTCTTCAGAACAGATCCTATCCTGTAACGAAATGGTCTGGAGGAATGGAGATCAGGTGCAAGTGTGCCTGATGCTGGCGTAGCTTGGAATGCAAAGATGATTGGAGGTAAGTCAGCAGGTGATAAATGCCGGAATGGAGGATAGATGATCATGGGGTTGGGTTACAACTGTAGGCACTGTAGAGGTTTGTCCCCAGTAGTTTCTTTAGGAACTGGGGGAAAGCACACTTCTACCACCACCACCACCCTGATCACAAGCATAGCTGAGAAAGCACTCAACCTCTTCCAGCTCTTACCTGGGAAGTCCAGGCAAACATGTTGGGGCAAATACTTTACTGAAATATTTCCACCCATAAGACCAGAAGATATAGGAGCTGAATTAGGCCATTTGGCCCATTGAGTCTGTTCCACCATTTCATCACGGCTGATCCAATTTTCCTTTCAGCTCCAATCTCCTGCCTTCTCCCTGTATCCCTTCATGTCCTAAACAATCAAGAATCTGGCAATTCCACAAATACCTGTGGCACAGACTTCTACAGGTTCATCACTGCCTGGCTAAAGTGATTCCTCCTCACCTTCATTCTAAAAGGATGCCCCTCTATTCTGAGGCTGTGTCCTCTGATCTTTGACTCTCTCACCATAGGAAATATCCTTTCCACATCCACTATATCAAGGCCATTCACCATTTGTTAGGTTTCAATGAGGTCACCCCTCATTCTTCTGAATTCTAGTGAATATAAGCCCACAGCTGTCAAATGCTTTTCATATGACAAGCCATTCAATCCAGGAATCATTTTGATGAACCTCTTTTGAACCCTCTTCAGTTTCAGTGCATCCTTTATAAGCTAAGGGGCCCAAAACTACTCACAGTAGGCCAAGTGAGACCTCACCAGTGCTTTATAAAGGCTCAACGTAACATACTTGTCTTTATATTCTAGTGCTCTTGAAACGAATGCTAACATTGCAATTGCCTTCCTCATCACAGACTCAACCTACAAATTCACCTTTAGGGAATCCTGCACAAGGATTCCCAAGTTCCTTTGTGCCTCAGTTTTTTTGAATTTTCTCTCCATTTAGAAAATAGTCAACCCTTTCATTTCTTCTACCAAAATGCACTTCCTGATATTGTATTCCATCTGCCTTTTCTTTGCCCATGCTCCTAATCTAAGTCCTTCCGTAGCCTCTCAAAACTACCTGCCCCTCCACCTATCTTCATATTGTCTGCAAACTTTGCAACAAAGCCATCAATTCCATCATCTAAATCATTGTACCATATGACTCCTGGGGCGATGAGCTGTAATTCCTTCAAGTTCCTAGCGTGCCTTTCAGAATAAACGTAGACAACTTGAAGATAAAGTACTCAAAGTTTAAGATTCTATAAGTTATAATATCTAATCTGACTTCATTTTGTATAGGGTGGTTGAGAGATAGACCTGAAAAGTTAAATAAAAATGTTAAGAACTAGAAGATCCTCCAGGATTCCAACAAACGGATAGATTAGCTTTTAATAGAGAACCTGTCTTATTTTCAATTTAGTCAGAGCATATATCATATATCAGAGCAAATTACAACAACAAAATAAGTTATTTTCCTACAGTTTAAAAAAAAGTAGCCCACAGAATGTGAAAATGTTCCGAATTTGAGAATATTATGGTGCTACTGCTAGGCACTAGTGCAAATTGACTTTATTAGTAAATACAGATTTAAAATCTTCACTGTGTGATAAGAAAATATTCCCCATATACTGTATATGCTTTGGAATATGAATGAATGTGCTTAACATTTCTGTGTGAAGTCTTTTTGATGCCAAATATGGTATCAGGGACACTGAGTAGGTTTTGGCTGTTCCTTCCCATTTAAGATTTGCAACACAGATACTGAAGGGCTGAAAAAATACTCTCTTAATTGTAAATTGATTTACTCCTATGCAATATTAACTACTCAGAGAAGTGCTACATTTCCTTCATGGAATTTACTTTTGGAAAGTAGTTTATTTTATCAATGACTATCGAAATATCACAGTATCTATAAGGGACAGTCTGAAAGTATAAAAGGAAGAATGAAAATGTGAAAAAAATTAGTAATTTTATATCTCTGGGCCAACATTTCAGCAACAAGATCCTTTTTGCGTCTCTCAGCAAATAAAAACTAACTTTTGAAAATGCTGAGAATTCTGGTTTATAACACTACTTTGGAAAAGAAGTATGAGCTTTTGTCATTACAGTGATCTGTATTCAGATTAATTCTATAAAATAATCCACTTAATAACAAAAGCTGTGGAAAGTAATGAAATCCCAGCAAAGAAAGCTGGTAATGAAAATTAAGGAGAGAGATCTGAAAAAGATGAGAATCAGAGAACGTGAATGAACAAATGTAATAAGAGCATAAGAACACCAAATATAATTCAGCTAAACCATGGTAAACTTCCAGGAAGCATTTATTTTTATTGAGTATCATTGAACTCTGGAATTCTGGACTGGTCCCTAAATACAGATTGACAGCAGCTCTTTAAAAGGGAATTACATGTTCCTGATAAGAGGAGAAATCTCTGTTTTCTGAAAAGTGGCTATAATCTCTGATATCATGTAATGCTGTCTATTTAGGCTGAGCTGTCTGCCTTCAACAGAGGAAATGGCCAAAATGTTTGCTTACTCTTAAAAGACGTTTTTTTTTAATGATCTGTTTCTTTCGGTCTCTCAGGAGATTATGCAGAAAAGTAATGGAGTCACAAGAGACTCAGATAAGTAGCAGCAAGTGGCCTCATGCATGATTTTGACCAAAAACCTTAATAATTCCTTTTGTCCCACACTAGCTCCTTGACCTGTCGTGTTACTCCAGTTCAGATTGGAGCATAATCAAAAGACAAGGCTATCCAGAACAAGCCTGCTTTGGAAATGATCTCTTTTTCAATATTTCCTCAACTTTAGTACTATGCGTCTGATACAAATGAGGCAATTGAATGCGCAAAAACAGAAACACATATATTGCTGGAGAAACTCAGTAGGTTAGGCAGCATCTGTGGAAAGGAATGAACAGTCAATGTTTTGGGATGAGACCCTTCATCAGGACTGGAAAGGAAAGGGGAAGAAGCCAGAATAAGAAGGAAGGAGGAGGGGAAGGAGTACAAGCTGGAAGATGATAGATGAAGCCATGTGAGGGGGAAGGTAGGTGGGTAGCAGAAGGGATGAAGAGAGAAGCTAGGAGATGATAGGTGGAAAAGATAAAGACTGAAACTTCCTCTCCAGCCTGGATGAAGGGTCTTGGTCCAAAATGTCAGCTCCTTATTCCTTTGCATAGATGGTGCCTGACCTGCAGAGTTCCACCAACATTTTGTGTGTGCTACTCTGGACTTGCAGCATCTGAAGTTTTTCTTGTATTTGAGAAACACATCTGCCTTCCTCTTCCACAGTGAGTTCTTAATCACCTTACTCATTTAATTGGAGAATGGGAAAACACCATGGTAGTGTAGCAGTTCACATGATGCCTTTACAGCTTGGGGCATCGGAGTTCAGAGTTCAATCATGGCTGGCATCCTCTGTAAGGAGTTTATACATCCTTCCCAGAGAATGGGTGGGTTTCCACTGGGTGCTCTGCTTTCTTCCCACAGTCCAAAGGTCAAAGTTAATTGGTCATTGTAAATTGTCCTGTGATTAGATTTGCGTTAAGTTGGTAGGTTGCAGGTGGCACAGCTCATAGGGCTGGAAGGGCCTATTCCATGCTGTGTCTCTGAGCAAAACTAAAAATAAATGAAATAAACCATCCAGCCTTTGGAAACAACATATCAGAACTTTGGTCAGCCCAGTCTCAACAATTGAGTTGCAGTATGCCAATGATATTGTATGAACTCAGAGAATAAGATGCAAGGAATCCTCAATTCATTCTCTGAGGGGTAATGGAGGGTGGACATCATATGCAACAACCATTAAACAAAAGTTCTCTACCAACCTATCCTTTTTGCACAGAACTGCCTCTATCAATAAAGATTGATAGACAGTCCCAGGAAAATGTGGGCCGTTTTCCATATCTTGGAAGCCACACTTGTGAAGGCAGTCATCAGTGTTTGAAAATCAAGACAGATCTGGCACAAAACCTATCATCTAACAGGTAGTTGGCATTTGCCACCCTCCTGTAAGCTTATGAGTCCTGGACCATCTACACCAAACACCTCAAGAAACTTAGAACTAATATCAACCTCGAGAAAGGATCTAGTGCTTTCCCAGTGTTCATGACGAATAAATTCTTCCCTGGTTAATCCAAACAGATACACCTCCTGTGCACCTTGATGTGGATTCCTACTGTGTCTGACAATATACATTGCTCCACATTCACAGGGAATCCTGTAAACGCCAGCCATCCCATGGCCCAGTCATCTTTCACCTGCATAAACGGATTTGAGCTTCCTTAAGGGTTTGTGGATGGCATTAACCTGGTATTTCTTCAGGACCCTGGCGATCCTTCCATGTGAATGCAGAGCAACATCCATTGGTCAGGAAACCCGCATCAAGGAGCACAGGCGGTGTATCCATTTGAGTAACCCAGAGAAACTGGTGGTAGCAGAACACTGTATTTACAATGGCCAAATGATTGATCTTGACGGCACAAAACTACTGTGCTGCAACAAAGTCTTCCCCAAATATCTGGTGAAGGAAGCCATTGAAATAAAACTAGAGAAAAAGAACTTTAAGAAGAAAGTCTCGCTCTATGTAGGATCTGGAATTCGACTATACCTAAGGTGGGATAGTGGAAACCTGATTGGATGAGGACTAACCAGTTGAGGGGATGGATATTGGGTATATATATCACCAGACGAGACATGCCTAGGCATCTTCGCATATGAAAACGGCAGAGTTTAACTTTGAAATATCGGTTAAAATTGAGATTTGGTAACCAGCTGGAAGCCTGAGTAGAGTTTATTTGTAATTTCAACCTCCTCTCCTAGGACAACACCCTCAATATTGAGATCCCAATCTCACTCAGTCAGCTCTGTAAGGAGGACCATGGCATTTGCATGAATTGACCAGATTCCCAAAGCAGACTCTTTGTTCCAAATCTGTCATGGGAAGGGATTAGCAGACAGAGGAAAAGATTTCTGGGTATTCTTCATGCTGCTTTGAAATAATAAACACATTGTAACTTACTTTTAACCTATGAAAGCTTAAACTGGAGAGGGAATTTGCAGAACATTCAAAATCAAGAATCTCAACCATGGTGTGCACACAGGAGTGCTGCATAAATGGCAGAAGGAGAATACCACTTGTTAAACTATCCACCTGCTTCGTCTGTCAAGTCTCCCCTGTGCCACCTATGCAGGAAGGTCTGTGGTGTCCACGTTTGCCTCATTTGGCCATTTCAGAAAACATACATCAAAATAGAAGCAAGTCATTCTCAATCCTGAACCACTAAGAAGAAGAGGAAGAAGCTAAGCATGTTATTCTGATAAATGCAGATAAGTAATGACTCCTTTGTGTCATGGGGATCTCAGTCATGTTGTAACGTGGTGAACAAACACCTCATCAAGTGACTGACCTCGATAGACCACATTCTCAAAAGCTGAACGTCATCAGGGAGGGACCATCTATAGAGCAACTGCTTGCAGTCATGTGGACCAGTTAGATCTGTTAGAGAAATATCAAAACAATTCAGAGTTGGTGGATAGATACTTCCTCATTTGTCTAACTGGCAAACCGTGTTGGTTTAATAGATGGGACAGATTTTTAAAAAATTTTAGATGCTGGAACAGCTGGAGGAGAGTTAAGACCATGAGATCACTAGGAACATTACATGAACACAGCATTAATGATTTCTTTATTTGCCTGGTAGCTTTCTGCAGTAAGGCAGAGACAGGGTAGTAGACATTAAGTTAGCAGCTGTTTTCAGCATGAGGCTAAACAAGAAATTGTCTTTGGATGATATGGAATTGCAGCAAAAGTCATCATTAACCAACAACAAAGACACACGTGAAGGTGGGGAAGATTTGGCAAAAAACACTGTGTTCGCTGAAAACTTTTAGCTAGCATCATAATTGGGGTAAACACATCAGTAATTTGATAGATGGCTTATCAACACCTTCTCAGGTGCATTTAAGGTGGGCAACAACAGGTGTTGCTTGCCAGTAAGTTCTTTCTCTTGCAACTGAATAAAGAAAATTCTTGGAATATTTATTTACCCACTGGGCATTTGATAATCAAAGTATTTAAATTGCCAAGATCAGTTTACAGCATGAGAGCTAGTGGTGAATTTAATTCCTCATCAATGAAAATGTTGGGCAGGTAAAACCTAGAAGGAAAATCTCGGAAACGTTTGCAGTTTGCTGTAAGATCCAATTTTCCTTTAATGTGTATTTTTCATTGAAATCAAATTGAGTATCATATTCAAGTGTGGTGACACGCGATCCAGTTCTTAGGCACCGATCTTTGATGATTTCCACCAAATCAGGGGGCAAAACTTATCTGGCTTTCAAAGACTTATTTTACTCTTCTTGTGGGTAGAGATTGTTTTTGGCTTCTCCCTGCAGAATAGTTCTCTGTAGTGTGAAAGGACTGTAGATCAGTATGGCTGATAGGGACTGTAGTGTGAGCTAAGAGTGGCATTACTTCAGATGTCAGAGGTGAACACAGGAACCAAGGTTCTCATTAACTCTCTTTCTCTCTCCACAGATGCTGCCTGACCTGGTGAGTTTTCTCCTTTTGCTTTAGTAATGCATCATCTGTAGACTTTTTATTTTTTACCACATTCTTGGAAGTGCTTTTTATACTTAATATTTTGGTGGAAATTCTCAATAATCCCTTCAAGGACTGTTGGTCGGTTTACACTTGTCCTGAGAATACTAGACAGAGCGAGGCAGGCCATTTGTTAACACGTTCAAGTGTCTCTGCACACTGACTTGATATGTTGCTAATCTGATACAGTGGCTAGGTCTCTTTATAGGACCGCTTCACATCTGTTTACTACCTGGAAAGCGTGATCAGCATAGTCCAAGTTCAATAGTGTGGAAGAGAACGTAAACATAATTTGCTAGAAATGTATCGGTGTTTCAATGAATGTACTGCTGTAAGTTCAGCAGTGTGCAAGTTGCATAATCAGCAGGCTGCTGCAATTCAAGATGATTGATCATCACTACTCTTTCAAAGGTCAATAGGACATTAATTATTAGCCTTGTCATCAACACCCACATTCCATAAGTGGCTAAGCAAAAAAAAACACCATGAATAAAACATCCTTGCTTGTTGTTTTATCTTATTGGGAATTGTCTGGTAAGGTGCACCTTCCCAACATAAAACAAGCAACGTTAGACACTGTCATTGGTGGAAGTCCAGCTGGTGATGAAAAGGCATACGGGAACGAGATGGATCAGCTGTGTGAATGGTGTGGCCACAACAACCTTGCACTCAGCATCAGCCATACCAAGGAATTGTGGACTTAAGGAAGGGGAAGGAGGGAGAACACGCACCAGTCCTCATTGAGGGTGAACAACTTTAAGTTCCCAGGTATCAACACATTGGAGGATCTATCCTGGACCCAACATATAGGTGCAGTCTTGAAGAAGGCTTGCCAGTGACTCCGCTTCATGAGTCGTCATTGGCAAATACAATCTGCTCACCTGCTGGTCTAAGTCATCCTCCACTTTAAAATCTTTCAGTCATGGGGCCGGTTGCTGGAGGAGATTGGACATAATACTGAAGACTCTTGCAAATTTTTATAGATGTATAGTGGAGAGCATTCTGACCACTGGCACCACAGCCTCGTATGGAATCTCCAATGCACAAAATCACAAGAGACTGCAGAGGGTCAAAGATGCAGCCAGCTCAATCACTGGCACAAACCTTCCCACCTTCAGAGACAGCTTCAAGAAGGAGCTCAAGAAAGCAACATTTATCACTAGGCACCCTCACCACCCAGGATATGCCATCTTCTCATCACTAATCATCAAGGAGGAGATACAGGAGCCTGCAGACCCACTCACGATGATTCATAACCAGATTCTTCCTCTCTGACATCAGGTTTCTGAATGGTCCAGGAACTCTACTTTGTTACTCCCTTTATTGCAATATTTATTTATTTTGTAATTTATAATAATTTTATGTCTTTGCGCTGTACTGCTGCCACAAAACAACAAATTTCACATCGTATAAGACAAGGATACAAAACCTAAATCTGACTTTGAGAAAGTATTAGAACATACAGCAGAATGACAGTTCCATGATTACCACATGCAACACTACATTACTACGAGATTAGATTTTCATGAATCTACAATAAGTCATTCTGATACTGTCTGTCTGCAGCAGCAGAGCTGTGGGAATATATTTGTTCGTGAGTCATCAATGGCAAATACAATCTGCTTGCCTGCTGGTCTAAGTCATCCTCCTCTTTAAAATCTTTCCGTTTCAGAGCCAGTCGCTGAAATTAAATCATGTAGGTAGTCAGTTGAATCTTTGCTGTTCCTTTCACCAACCTTAAAATCTATCCGTGTGAATATGTTTATTCTAAAAAGAACCTCTTTAAATTACTTAATAGCGGCCTTGAATTTAGATGAACAGGCACGTGAAGAGGCAGCGATTAGAAGCATATGGACCATGTGCTGGCAGATGCAATTAGCTGACATAATGGTCAGTGTAGACATTATGATATAAAGGCCCTGTTTCTGTGCTGTACCGTTCCATGTTTTATGTTCATATTAAACCATTATTTTTTACTGTCTTAAAGTTATAAATAGGTATCATATAGAACCAAGTGTAACTTATCTATGCTGACCAAGATATCCATATCCCCCTGAACCAGGCGTTCCCAACCTTTTTTACACCACGGACCCCAGGTTGAGAGCCCCTGCTGTAAAGCTTTTCTATCTACTGTATGTAAATGTCTCTTAAACATTGTAATTGTCCTTACCAGTGCAGCTTCTGCCAGCAGCTCTTTCCAAATGGCCACCACCCTCTTTATGGAAAAGTTTCCTCCCTGGTCCCTTTTAAATCTTTCCCATCTCACCTTAAATCTCTGTCCTTTGGATATAGACCCCACTATTCCTGCAGTGAGAAGTTATGACCATGCACCTTCCCTGTGTCTTTCATGATTATCTGTACCTCTGTATGGTCATCCATCAGATAAGTTGAAGAGATAAAGGGTTGAAGAAGGAATCTGGTAGGAGAGGGCAGTGGACCATGGAAGAAGGGGAAGGAGGAGGGAAGCCAGAGGAAGGAGATGTGCAGTTGAGGAGAAGATAAGGAATGAGCGGGCAACAGAAAAAGAGAGGAGAGAGGCAGCAGGTATTACCGGAAGTTGGAGAAATCAACCTTCGTGCCATTAGGGTGAGGCTACTCAAACAGAACATGAGGTGTTGCAGGAGCGACACGATTACAACAGGTAACCCGGACAGATGCAGAGGTGAAGTATCGCCTCACCTGTAAGAACAGTATTGGGCCCTGAGTAGCATTAAGGGAGGATGTGCAGCGTTTGTCATACTAGCAGGGATAAGTGCCACGTGGGAGATCAGTGGGGAGGAATGAATGGACAAGCGAGTCATGTAGGGAGCAATCCCTGCAGAGGTGGGGTGTGGGATGTTGATAGTGGAAGTTGCAGAGAATGATGTGCTGGATACGGAGGCTCATGGGGTGGCACATAAGGACAAATGGAAGCCTACCTCCACTACGAAGTTGTGTGGGACATGGAGGAAATACAAGTGAGGGCAGCATCGATGGTGGTGGACGGGAAATCCTGTTCTTGGAAAAAAGAGGCTATCTCAGATGTTCTAGAGTGAAAAGCCTCATCTAGAGAACAGATTCAGTGGAGATGGAAGAACTGAGATAAGGGAATAGTATTTTTACAAGTTACAGGGTGGGAAGAGATGTAATCAAGATAACTGTGAGAGTCATGAATCCTCATGACTTTTCCGCACCCTTTCCAGTTTAATGATATTATTATTATTATTATTATTGTTGTTGTTGTTGTTGTTGTTGTGTTTTTAATTTTTCTCAACTCAAGCTGTTAAAACCTGAGGTAAGGACATAGCCAAGCATGTGTATTTTTCAGTTGCTAGAAACTTTTTTATTATTTTAGTGGTGTTTAGTATCATGATGTTCTAGAGCTTTAAGTATAATTGCTTAATGCTTTTGTGTAGTGACTTTGGGATAATGCCGCCTCTAGGTATTACTATCAGGACAATCTTCCATAGTCTTTCAATTTCCTCTTTTAATTCAGCATATTGCCAGAGTTGTTCACTTATTGATTTCTGTAAGTTATGTGTGGAATGTCTAAGTCTATTAAATAAGTTGTTCTTGCTTGCTTATCTGGAAATATTATATCTGGATGGTTATGGATTGTCTTGTTGTTAATATCATTATTATTATCATCATTATTATTACTAGTCAAGAGTTCAAAGTACATTTATTACCAAACTATGTATAAATTATACAACCTTGAAATATGTCTGCTTACAGACAGCCCCAAACAAGAAGCCCAATAGAACCCAATTTTTAAAAAAGGACCAACACCCGATGAGCAGAGAGAATAAAGAACAATAAAGCAAGCATCAGCATTCAGAATGAAACTGAGTCCATAAACCCGAAACGGGAGCAGCCGGAGTAGGCTCAGTCCCTCACACAGAGGCAAATTGTCGCGAAGCTCACAGGCATGACACAGCCTCGGCCTTCATTGCCAAAGAGTGCAGTGTAAAACATCCAGGAATAGAACTGGCTCAATTCTTACCTCCAGTCCCAGCACTTTGCCTTTTCGGTCCATCTGGCCTTGTGTTTGAATTGTCAGCACCAGCTCGTTCCCTGAAATCAGGCCCAGGCCCAGGCCCCATCACTGCAATATGCTCCGGGCCACTTCCAGTCCGTACTTGATCTCTCCAAGCTTAGTGCTTAGTCGGATCAAACCCTGTCTCTGGTTTTGGCGGATAGGCTCCGAAACAGCTCCACTCCTGCTTCTCTCCAATTGCATCTCCAGTTCCAACCCCGTCTTCTCCTGAAACATGCCTCGACCTCAGTCCAGCTCTGTCTCGCACCCGCACACCTGGACCCTCCCATCAGCCTCACCTTTGTTCACCTCTTCTTCGCTTGCGCTGATCAGTTACCACAATTTTCCATATAAAAACTGTTAGTAACAGAGCAGTTTAGTTGAATTTCTTGCTTTGAGAACCAACAGTCACCCATGCTCAGTAGCACCATCTTAAACCAGAACTTAGTACAACTACTAAGAGAGTATCACTTGCATTGTTATGACGCATACACACACAAGGCAAATATTGAATCAGCCAAATGTGGGGGGGGGGCGGGTGTTCAGTATCTCAGAAATAGCTGATCTCCTGAGATTTTCATGCACGACTTTCTCTAAAGTTTTCAGAGAATAGTGTAAAAAAACGAAACAACATCCAGTAAGCAGCACTCCTACTAAGGCACAGCAAATGGACTCTTTTGAACAAAGTGTTATTTGTATTAGGTAGATAACAAAAGCAGAGACTGTGATCTGTAATCAAACCACACTCAATACTTCTGTGCAGTCAGCATATGAATTTTGTGTTGCTTTCCTATTGATTGCTGCCGGTAGCTAATTATAACCATACTGCACACTAGAATGCAATATCCTGAATGGCTATTGTGTCTTAAAACCAATTTACACTTCCTAAAGAAGAGGTGTTCATTCAGCTATAACAAGCGATGGCAAACATTCTGACATTCATTCCGATTTGTGAAACAATGAAGAATAGTACTGCACAGATCAGCATGGGTTTGAGACACAGGTAAAAGAATACCATCTCTGCAGGGATTGGGAGGTGTCTCTCTCTCTCTCTTTCTCTCTCTCTCTCTCTCACACACACACACACACACACACACACACACACACACAACACACACACACACACACACACACACACACACACACACACACACACACACACACACACACACACACACACACACACACACACACACACACACACACACACACAGTTTTTGGGAGCCAAGCTCCAGGGCCTTGGGTACAGAGCTGGAGGAAGACTAATGGTCAAGGTCAGTGAATGCACTTGAACTGCCATACCTCATTAACAGCACATCTAACATACACACTACCCATCACTCACCTATCAGCAATGCCTATGAGTCAGGATTTATATCAAACATCCATGTCCTCCACTGCACCCTCGTGTACTGTCATCCTCAGACTCATTCCTTACTGATTTGACAAATTCCAGCCATTCAGTCATAAAAAAACACATCAATGTAACAGATGCATCATGCAACATTGCCTCTCGCTTTCAAGGCAAGGTGACCATCAGGATGAGTAGAAGCAAATGTACTGGCAAGTGCCAGATCTCCAGCACATTTGATTCAACTTTCCACCATGGAGAAGATAGGCCTTTCCAACACTAGGGATACCATTATTGAAGACTGGCCAGTCAGAGGTATGAAACATTACCTCCAATTACACTACCTCTTTATTCTTCTAATCCTTCTAACTTACGTGTGAGAGACAGGGCGAGCAGGAAAGTTTATTTTTGTGGTGAGAGGTCATCAACTGAAATGGTCACTCTGGCTCATATTGCACAGGTGCTACCTGACCTGCAGGATGTGGTTCCAATATTTCCTGTCTTTATTTCAGGATTCCACCATCAACAGTGGTTTTTGATTTTGTGATGTCCATGTTTTTTTTCTTGCAAGATAAGGATGATAAAAACAGCATTTAACAAGGTCCCTCACACAGTATGCTCATCCAGAAGATTAAGGTGCGTGGGATCCATACCTTAGATTCAGAATTGACTTGCCCAGAGAAGACGGGGGGTAATGGTCGATGGGAATTAGCTTAGCTGGAGAACCATGACTAGTGGTGTTCTATACTAGGACCACTGCTGTTTGTGATATAGGTAAATACTATGGATGAAAATGTAGATGTAGATGGATGGGTTAGTAAGTAATCAGACACTATAGAGGTTGGTGGTGGTGCAGATAGTGTACAAGATTACCCAAGGATATAGTGGAATCTAGAACATTTGCAGATAGAGGTGGAGAAATGGCAGCTAGTGTTTATTCTGTCAAATTTGAGGTGTTCCACCTTGTGAGATCAAACCTACACTCTATTAATAGTTGGTAGGTGGTAAAGAAGTCATTGGGCATGCTTTCTTTACTAGTCAAGGAATTGAATTCCAGAGTCAGGAAGTTATATTACAGGTTTATGAAGCTATAATTAAGCTGCACCTGGAGTACTGCATTCAGTTCTGCTTGCCCCATTATGAGAAGGATGTGGAGACTTTGGGGAGTTTGCAGAGGAGGTTTGTCAGGATGTTGCTTGGATAAGAAGGCATGCGCTATAAGAAAAGGTTGTACAAAACTGCATTGTTTTCTCTGGAGTGGCAGAGGCTAAAGGAGATGTGACAGAAGTTTATAAGAGTATGATAGACAGCCAATATTTTCCTCCCAGGTTCAACATGTCTTAATACGAGAGGGCATGATTTAGAGTGAGAGAGAGTAAGTTCAAAGGAGATCTGAGGGGAAATTTGTTAACACAGAGAGTGGTGGTAGCTAGGATGCACTGCTAGTGATGATAGTGGAAGCAGATACAATAAAGGTGTTGAAGAGGCTCTAAGCTAGGCATATGAATGAACAGGGAATGCAGGAATGTGGACGTTGTATGAGCAGAGGAAATGAACTTAGTCAAGTTTAAATTACTAGTTTAATTAGTTCAGAACTGGATAGTCTTGAGATTTACAATGTGAAAGCTAACAATAGACAAGCAATATGGCTTACACCAGAAGTGAATGGCAAATTAATTAAATGGAATTGGACACTGAGTTGGCTGTTTCAGTCATTCCACAAAATGCATTTGAAGGACATTTCAAAAATACTGAACTGATGCCTGCAGATATCCAGCTAAGAACTTACACTGGAGAAGAGATAACCCTGTGGGAATGACATTTGTGACAGTGAAATACAACAACCATCAAGCCACATTGGGCTGGCATTCTGGGAACATGGTTGACTGATAAACCACAACTTAATTGGAGATCCATCCACCATTTGCATGTCACTCTCCCACATGAAAAAGAACTAAATAAAGTACTGAATGCTGCCACAGCAATGTTCAAGGATGGCATTGGAAAACTAAAGCTATCGAGGGTAGAATAGCGTTAAGTGAAAATGCCACACACAAGCTTTACTAAAGCCATCTGATTCCTTATACCATCCATGATAATGTAGCCAGTGTGTTAAATTGCATGGAGGCTGAAGGAATTCTGTCTAGATTGAGTGGAGCCCATGGGCAATGCCAGTGGTCCCAGTAGTCAAGAAGAACGGATCTGTCAGGATATCTGGTGATTTGAAGGTCACCATCAACCCAGTATTGAAGGTAGATCAATACCATCTGTCCAGGACGGAGGATATGTTTGCAAACCTTTCTGGAGGGAACTGCTTCAGCAAAATGGACTTAACTAAGGCCTACCTACAGATGGAAGAAGAGTCCAAAGTGTTTCTCACCATAAAGTCTCACAAAGGGCTTTATCACTATAACAGGCTTATTTCTGGAGTAAAATTTGCCCCTGTACTCAGGCTGCCTTATTGTATAAGTGCAGTCACGTCACATGTTACGAGTGATGGAAGTGAACATCCCATAGCTCCTGCATCATGTTCCCTTACCGTTGCAAAGAAAAATTATGCACAGATAGACAGAGAGCCCTTGAATCTGGTTTGTGGTGTAAAACGCTTCATCCGGTAACTGTATGGAAGAGAAGCTTGCCCTCGTTACTGATCATCATTCACTGGTCACAAACAAGAGAAAATCTGCAGATACTGGAAATGAAAGTAATACACACAAAATGCTGGAGAAACTCAGTAAGCCAGGCAGTATCTGTGGAAAAGAGTTGACATTTGGGTTGACATTTCAACCCAAAACCCTTCATCGGGACTGCTGATGAATAGATAAGGTAGTCTTATTGAAGGGTTCAGTATTTTGTGTGTTATCAACCATCGGTGTTCATTTTCTATCCACATTATGGTGTTCCTCTAACAACAGCAGCATGAATTAGAGATGGGCTCTATTTCTTGGAGGACACAATAGCAAGATCAAATTCATGATCTATTCATGAAATGCTGATAGATTGCTCCAATTACTCTTGGAAAAGAAAGTCACTGAAAAATTTACAAAAGAGGGCATTTATCTTGAAGTATTTTCCTTAATGCAAATCGAAAGTCTCCCTATTACAGCAGAGATAATCCAAAGGGAAACCAGAAAAGATGCCACGTTATTTCAGAACTACATGGCTGAACAAAATGGCTGAAGTGTGCAGCAGAAATTCCAGTTCCCTCATTTTTACCAGTGAACTTGCCCTTGATGGAGATTGCCTTATGTGGGGATTAAGTGTTGCTTTACCACCCAAGATTAGAGCTAAAATGTTGGAGGAGCAATATGCCAGTCATCTAGGCCTGTTCAAAATAAAAAGTCTGGGATAGATCAGCAGACCGAGCAGCTTGCCATGCATTGACTGGGATGCTAAAACGTCCCGAGGATAACAATAGCAGCGCCTCTCCATCACAGGAAAGTCTTGCATTACCCTGGCAGAGGATCCATGTGGATTTTATTGGACTATTCATGGACACAACTTTCTTAGTAGCAGTGGATGCAGCTACAAAGTAGCCAGAAGCATTCCCAATAGCCTCCACTGCAGCCTCGCACGCTGTAGATGTGTTGAGAAGCCTCTTCTCAAGAGCTGGTGTTCCGGAACTTCTAGTCAGCAACAATGGACCACAGTTTGTTGGGGAACAGTTTCAGTCATTCCTGAAAATGAATAGAATAAGACATATTACATTTGCACTGCACCATCCAGCTACAAGTGTCTTGGTGGAAAGGTTTGTGCAGAGTGAAAAGAACACACTGTGAGCAATGTTAGCAGAATGCACTATACTGGCATTGAATCAGAAGATCACCAATTTCCTCCTTGCATATGACAATGCAGCACACTCCACAACCAACAACCCTCCCGCTATGCTCTTCCTGGGTCATCCATTATGCCATGCTTGGACCTGCTCAAACCCAATCTCAGACAGAGTTTGCAGGCCAGACAGCTGCGACAAATTGGGGCTCCTCAAACAAGGAGGTTTGATGTTTCACTCCTGGCCAGGCAGTCCTGGCAAGGGACTACTGAGGTGATGAAAAGTGGATACTTGTAAAGATTAAGGATGGAACTGGAGGCTCTCCTTTCAGACTGCATCTGACATCACCTGGAGGCAACATATCGATCAGCTGAGGAGAGCAGAGTCAATTACTAGAGATGTCCAGAGCTGTCAGAACTCCTTCCTGCTGTCACAGAGTCAACTCCTACAGTCACCACAGAGGAGGCAGCAGAACCTGAGATTGTTCAACAACCACAGTCTCAGCTGTCAATCAGAGTGACCCCTGCCACTCCCCTCCCCCAGTCAGGAACAATGCCAACCCACAGAGTAAGAAATTGTCCACAGAGATTAAATCTTTACACCCGAATGGGACAATTTAAAATTTACTATGCTGTGGATGTTTGTATTGTAGTTGCATTATATAGTATATTGTATATTTACAATATTTAATACTTAATACTTCAGTAATAGTTGAGTAATATTATAACTGTATTGTTTCTTTAAGTCTTCTTTGTTGTTGACATAATTCATTACAGGTTATATATAAAAGTATGTGAATGGCATACGTCATTATGTCATCATGTTATATGTGTGCGCATCACTAAAGTAAAACCAAAACTAGAGAACACACATTGTTCCCAGCTCCATGTTTTTCTTTCGACTAGTTTTATGTTTTGAAGTTACGAAACAAAACACAAAACATCCTCAGGTATTTGCACAGAACCTAGAGCCCAAAGTTTGAGCATGGAAGTGGTGGATAATCCCATTATCACACATGTAGACATAACCACAATGCAGCATTTAATGGTAAATACTTCATCATCTGGTCTGAGATTTGACTGCTTTCCCTGACCTTAGGAGCTATTTACATTCAAAAAATATCTGAATGGTTAGACTAAATTCACTAGAAGAGAATGGTAGCACAAATAAATACTTGATGAATACAATAAAGAGTAAATAATATTAACCATCTATTAGTTTATTGTGTGAGTAATGCTTTTTGAATGAGATATTAAGTAAACATTTCAACTGCTCTTTTAGGTATACAAAAGATCTCATGGTATGGTATAAGAAAGTACAAATAAGTTATCTTTGTATCCTGCACAATAATTATGCCTCAATCAACATAGCTAAAAACAAACAATCTGGAAATTATTGTGTTCCTGTTATTAGGGAAAATTAGTTTCCTGCATTACTATGGTGACTACGCATGAAAATGTATTAGTTGGTTACAAAGCATTCTGCGATGTCTTGGGCACAGGAATGTGCTATATACTATAAAACCTATTGATCTGACTTGCTCAGGACCTTGGTGGTGCTGGACAGGCAGATTTTCAAGATTATTAGATGTTATTCAAACATTTATACACCAAGATACTTTTAATTCACAATTTTTAGCAAGGTTCAAGATTCATTTATTATCAAAGAATGCATGAATTATACAACGTTGAGATTTGCTTGATTAAAGGGAGTGAGAGAAAGGACACTTTGATGAGCTTGAAGGGGGGAGCAGCGGCTGGGACTCAGATATCTTAACGGCAGCATCGGATCCAAAGTCCAAGTGAGTTAATGGAATACAAGAACCCACACCCAGTAAGCCAGCAACCAAAACAATTGTATTTCTGAACAATTGGATACTGCATTATTGAACTATTGAAAAGCATACTTTCCTTTTATTTACTTGTTAAAACGGATTAATTTCTTCTAGAAATTCCTACTTGCAAAATCAGCAAAATCACATTGTCAACCCTAGGGCAAATATTCTGCATGTTGAATCTCACATTGCTGCTGGGTAGAGGATTCCATGATTTAGACCCACTGATAACTAAGGGCCTGTGAAATATTTCCGAGTCAGGATGTTGTGCAACATCGAGGAAAACCTGCAGTTTGTGGTGTTCTTGGGTCTCAGTCTCTCTTGCCTTTCCTGATGGTGGATCGACTGGGTTTGGCAGCCACTGTGGCCAATCTCCTGTAGTGTATATTACAGATGAGGTACTTTGCAGTTAATGCATACCAGTCATGAAAAACTGAATGTTTAGGGCTATTAATGGGGTGCCTAGCAAGTAAACTGCTATTTTCTGGAGCTTCGCAAGAGATGTTGGTGCTGCGTTCACTCAGACAGCTGATAGTAATCCAACATACACCTGCCTTGTTTCCTTATAGATAGTGGAAAGGACTTGGGTGTCATGAGGTGAGTCACACTCTAAAGGAGACCCTTCCTCTCATGACAACAGAATTTATGTGGATGGTAAAGTTGAGTTTCTGCTTCATAGCAACTCCCGGTATATTAATGGAGTGGAGCTTGGCAGTGTTAGTGCCTCTGAATGTTGCCAGTGTAAATATTGAAATTATATAGTACCCTGGTGAGGCAACACCTGAAATGTTTTGCATAAATCTAATCTATAAATGAAAATTAGCATGCATAATATGCCTCACACATCGTGCATAGGTGCCAGGTCATTTTTTCTATGCCCCACACAATGCAGGTAAGATTCTGATTTATAATGGTAATTTAATAAGCTCAAGAATTTCTAGCGCAGAATAATCTGCTTTACCAACATCAGCAATGTACCTTAGTCAAGACTTTTCAAATTGGCACTGACAATCAAAGTTCAAAGTAACTTTTCTTATCAAAGTACATATATGTATAAAATCATATACAACCCCTGAGATTCATTTTATTGTGGCCCTACTTAACAAATCTGTAGAACAATAACTATAACAGAATCAATGTAAGACCACACATGTGGGGTGTTCCACCAGCATGCAGAAGCATGCAAAATGCAAAAGAAGAAACAATAGTAATAAATAAGCAATAAATGTCGAGAACATGAGATGAAGAATCCTTGAAGGTGAGTCAATTGGTTGTGGGAACATTTCAATGATGGGACAAGTGAAGTTATCCCCTTTGGTTCAGGAGTCTGATGACTGATGTGTAGGAGCTACTCCAGAACCTGCTGGTGTGAGTCCTGAGGCTCTTGTACTTTTTCCCTGATAAAGCAGTGTAAAGAGAACACATCCTGGGTGGTGGGGATCCCTGATAATGAACGCAGCTGTCCTGTAATAGCATTTCAAGTAGGTGTGCTCAGTGGTTTTATCTGTGATGGATTGGGCCACGTCCATACTTTTTGTAGGATTTTCCGTTCAAGAGTGTTCATGTTTCCATACCAAGTTGTGATGCAGCCAGTCAGTACACCCTCCAAAACACATCTATAGAAGTTTGTCGAAGTTTTAGATGTAATGCTGAATCTCCGCACACTCCTTAGAAATTAGAGGTGCTGTTGTGTTTTCGATTTAATTCACAACAATTTAATTCCAGATCATTAGTTACTGCATTATGATACTAAGGCATGGTCATGCATGTTTGAGTACGTATCCCAATGAGAGTCACAAATTTGTTGTCAAGCATTTTGGGCCATCAAAGAAAATATGTTTTCATTTAATATTAATGAATAGTCATTCCAAATTAATTAAATCACAATTTGAGTTAGCTGCCAGTAATTCTAACTAAAGGCCCCAGACTGAGCCCTTAGTCATTGACAGATCACTGGTCAGAGACTCCACATATCTATTTCAAAAGAACTAAAGTCCTGGCACCATCTCACAATCCCAGTTACTGTCACAGTCTATGGTTTGGCAACCAACAGGAAACAGATGTCTGCATTTTAAGGATCATCCATTTTAAAAGTGGCAGGCTAAAGTTGGTAATTTTTGTCACAGAAGCTGATTTTATAGTGTTAAATTGTACTTACAATACCCTGATCATCTTGGATGCGGCCTGCTGCCTGAATTCACCACCCTTGCTGCCTGCCTGCCCTTACTTCCTTTTTATGGACAGAGAGGACCAGCCAAGCGTAACCTCCGCATCCGAGAATCATCCCTCAAAGTGGAGAAGGCTGCAAGAGAAAACTAGGAGTCAGGCGGCATCCTCTCCATTCCCTTTGCCCCAGCCCACCATGTTGCCTGTCATAGGTCAACGGACTGCTTCAAAAGACCTCTGATAGTCAGAGCATCCTTTCATGTAAACCATTCATATAGACCAAAATAGCTTAGAAAGGAAGAAGTATTAAAAGCAAAAAAAAAAACAGAACAGATTCAAGTTCTGGACATTAACTAGAATTAAGTAAAATAAGTAAAGTGTAATTGTTCAGGTAAATGCTTCGGTAAATGCTAATTACTTACCTAAAGCTGAAGCACTTCACATCTGGTTTCTCACTTTACTGCAGCTGCACTGGCATCTGACTTCCAATTTGTTTCCAAATTGTGCATTTCTTTGCACTGTGAGTGAAGTCAGGGACAATATAGCTTGTGGTTCTTTACAGAGCACCAGATAAACCTAAATACAATCTGGCCCATTGGTTTTTGGAAACTAAGTGCAGGAAAATGCAGTTCTCTCTGTGAAAGAAATACACCATTCATGCATTTTAATAGAAATAAAACTAATTTATAATCCATTAAGGCACTTTCTAGCAACAATCTGCAAGGTAAAGGTTTCCGTTTAGGATTTATGGAGCCACTGCATTGTTTAATTTGATATTAGGCAGCAAACACACACACGTGATCACGGGGGCTGTAAAATATACTATACTTAACTGATGAAGTTGAACTGGGAGAATAGTCAGCATTAAGAAAAACCAATTGTGGCATATGGTTACAATAAACCTTTCCTGCTTAGCATACTCCTTTAAAACAATGAGATGCCAAATGAAATGCAGCACAACTCAACGGATGAGGCAAGATGACCACAATGATTAAGATAAGAAATGATATGCTTGAGAAGATTCCAATGCATTAATCTGCAGCTGTATCATTCATTTAATATTCCCTGCTATGAGGATTATATTTTTCAAATGTTTATTATTTCTTTATTTTGTGGTTATTCTCAATAACCTTTCAATAGCTTTTTGTTGGTTGATTGCTTCCTCATACCTATCACTGTTTTCCTGTCCACAATCTTTGTTTCCTCCTCATCTGATTACTTATCTCACTTTTTATAGCTCCTCTTCTAAGCAGACCTCATTAATGTTCACAATTAACTTTACAAAAATGTTCATTGGTGAATTCCAATTCATAATTATTTGAGATTTATGAATACAATTCCAAAATAAACATTTCATTATTATGGGGAAATTAAAAAGAACATGTAAGAGCAGGAAATCTAAAATAAAAACAGAAAGTGTTGGAAACACTCAGCAAGTCAGGCAACTGTAAAACGGGAAACAAAGTTAAAGCTTCAAGTTGAGACCCATTGTCAAAATAAAGAGTCTCAAATATGTTCTGATGATGGATCTCAAGACTTGAAACATTATTCAGAGTCGGCTTCATTTCCTCCTCCATCTGCCTATCACCTCTCCTCATCTGGATCCACCTATCACCCGCTACCTCTTGCTCCGCCCCTTCCTTCCACCTTTGGTTCTGGCTGCTTCCACTTATCCTTCAGTCCAGAAGAAGAATCTTCACCAATAGGTTGAATGGCCATTTTCCTCCACAGATGCTGCCCTACCTGTTGAGTTCTTCCGGCACCTTGTTTGCTGTTCTAGATTCCAGCTTCTGCAGTCTCTTGATCAAAATAGGTCTATCCACCACTATCACAGCAGCTGTTCCTTTCCGTTTATTTCAATAGACCACTATACTTGTGAAAGGTTAACCAGCACAGAATTATCTGGCAGATTTGTTAAAATATATTATTTTTTTTCATAATATGGGCAGTGTTGCCAAAATCATGTTGATTTTCCCTAACTACCCCTGGAAAGTTAGTAATGAATTACCTTTATGAATATATATTGGCCCTTTTGTTGTTGCCCAACCTGGGCAGCAGTAGTATCTGTGTGAAAGACACGCATGACAACGTACTTCTGTATCTTGTGACGAAAACCCTATGGACAACTGCACTATCCATAGGGTCACCATTGGTTGACAACAACTTGATGGCACTCAATAACAGTAACAAACCTATATTTTAATCAGGATGGTTGGAGAAAGCAGCTTGTAGGTGTTGAGGGTCTCATGCATCTGTGAGCTGGGAAATCTGAGGAATTTGTGGTGCCCTGTTAAGCTCTAAGATGGATGATAGCTAACAGGAGCAGAAGGCTAATATCAGGCATGTGCTCATGAATTGTAAGCCTCTGTCCAAATAAATACTTAGACCAGGAAAATCAATGTAAACAGTCCGATTTTAAGACAATGATGAACTTTAACAATTAGCATTATTTGTCATGTGTACCAAGAAACATCAAAACATACAGTGAAGTTGGTTGTCTGTGTCAACAACCAACACTGAGGATGTGCTGGCGGCTTCTGGTGCCAACATAGTACTCCCATAACTTACTAACCCTAATATATATGTTTTCAGAAACCAGAGTACCTGGAGGAAACCTAGGATCTCACATGGGAAACATACAAACCTCTTACAGAAGCAGGGAATGAGCCCTAATCACTGGCACTGTAAAGTGTTGTGCCACCGTGCTGCATAAGATCCACCCCATTGTTTATAATGTTCACACTGCAAAACCTAATCCCGATTATGACTATATCTGTGGCCAATGTACTGCATTTCAGAAGCAGTGTGACTAAGAAGAAGCTTCACAGTTATTTCAGAGTCTTTCCTCTGCTTAATCAAGGTGACCATGCAGCGTTTGAACAACACAACCCTGGAATATCGGGGATACAGGATGGAGAATGAAATGTCCATACAAAGAACGATTGCAATTCTGGACATAAAGGGAACTGATTTTGAGTAACGTGATATCAAGATTGCGAAGCCATGAGCAAAACACATCAACATCGACTGGTGGACAAATGCTGAAAATAGTGTTACAAAATGTAATGACAAGATCCAGTCACTGTGAGTGTCTCCACCAGAGACAATTGAAATGCAAATGAAAATCAGTTAAACACTGGATACCTTAAATTTTCAAATACAGAATCTCTACTTACACACAACACAAGTCTCACTGTACATCTCAGATGATATGAAGTCTGGTCCAGCTGGAAAAAGTCGTTCTTTTCATGTCCAACATGTAATCTGCTGTATTTTTGTCGGCTCACATCATGACTTTGTAGTTTTCAACCAGACAAATAAGCATTCATTTTTTTAAAAATAGTTTACTTTTGAGACTGATCCATTTTACCCATGTGTGATAACTTCTCGATGAAGTCTGCACTGTCCAATCTCTTGCAAAATATGGAGATTTTGTAAAATATTGAGGAGAAAATGTGTTTGCTTCAAGAAAATGTGTTGGCTGTACTGTGAGTACATTTGGCATATTTCAGCAAGCCAGAAATGCCTCAGATAATGTGTCATAGATCTGTTCCTCCTGCGCAATTCTTTTAGGAAAAAAAGGGAACTAATATGAAACCACACACTGAGAACACAAGTGGTGGCTTCTAATTTACATTATATATCATCTACTTATGAAGTAAATAACCATTATCCTAGCAGGGTGCATATGTTTCCCTTTGTAGAAGGGAGTCTTAAATTGTACACTGTTAATGCAGTTGGAATAATTTCAATGATGCTTTTTTTTGGTATATTTTAGTATCACCAGGCTTTGAGAGACGGTGGCTCAAGCATAATACTGAGAAAGGATTTCCTGTGTTTTGCAGTTGAAAGATAAACCCCTACTTCTCTCTTTAATGGTTTTTAGCTTTCGAGAGTTCTCTTAAATTAACAGACTCCCTTGAAGTTGTTGATAGATTTATATAGGAGTCCATAATTCCTTTCTTGGCCACCCACAATAATTATCTATACAATGCCTTTCAGCAAAAGTGTTCACAATCAGAGGGTCAGCTTCCATTTGTGCTCCTGGCAGTCTATGTCTTCACTGCTATCCTCAACTTTATCACCACCATTATCCTATTTGTTCAAGATCCTGCCACAGATTACCAAAAGCTTTCCGTATCTGACTGAATCATGTACTGGTCAACTCAAAATCTGTTATTGGATGAGATTTGAACTGGGACTCATCTACTCTCTATATGGATCTAAAATGCAACAAGATGGAAAAAATGCAGGGAAGACATCCAAGGACTTTACTGGCTGCAAAGTGCTTTAGGATATTCTATGGTGATGAAAGGTACTATATAAATAAAGGTCTCCCTTCCTTTCTTAACTTAGCTTAAAGTTCAACTTCAAACAACGTAAGCTATTAATGTCAAAATTACAACATTGCTAGGCACCACCTCTGTCTTACTTCATTGCTTCTACCATCTCAACTGCATCTCTTTCTCCTGAGAATCAAGATTCTGTGTTTCATCCTCAATAAATGAAATTGTACATCACTTTTAGTTCTTGCTGTCCATTGTCCTCTCTTTTATTGTTTGCAGGATTTTAAATCACTACTTTGATGTTCAACTCTTCCTTCAGCGTTGGCTCTCCTCATGTCTAAAGCCCTCTACACCTGACTGCCACTGCATAACCATTTCTGATCAGGATTTATCCCTGATAGGATCCCACCCTGAGGAAGTCTCCAGCTAATTGTCCTTCACACAATGCTGTAGGAACTCAGCAGGTCAGGCAGCATCTATGGAAAGAATTTTTTTTAAATCAACACTCCAAACTGAGACCAATCATCAGGACTCCATCTACGCTGCAGCTGATCCCAGGATGAGGCTTTCCTCCTTCTTCAACTAATGGGATCCCCCTTAACACCACTAATGCTGTCTTCACCTGCATCTCCCCCGTTTCCCTGACATTCTCCCTCACCCCATCTTCCAGCCACCTTAACAGGGATGGAGTTCCTCTTGTCCTAACCTACCTCCTGATGAGCCTCCGCATCCAGGACACCATTCTCCACAACTTTGCCATCTTCAATGGGATCCTACCCTCAGACACATCTTTACCTCCCCTCCCACTCTTTGCTTTCGGTGGGGTTGCTCTCTCTGTGATTCCCTTGTCCATTGATCCCTCCCCACTAATCTGTCTCCTGGCACTTATACCTGCAACTAGACTTAAGTGTTACACTTCCTCCATCAGGGCCCCAAAGAGTCCTTGCAGAGGAGGCAATACTTCATCTGCAAGTCTGTCAGGGCCATCTACTGTATCCAGTGCACCTGGTGCAGCCTCCTCTACATCAGTGAGACCCTTTATAGATTGAGGGGAACCACTTTGTTAAGCACCTCTCTCCACCCATTACAAGCAAGATTTCCCAGTGGTCAACCATTTTAATTTCAATCCTCGGTCCCATTGAGACATGTCAATCCACGGCCTCCTCTACTGACATGCTGAGGCCACACTCATTTTCCGTCCTGGTAGCCTCCAATCCGATGGAATGAATATCGATTTCTTTAACTTGCAGCAATTTCTCCCCCCCCCCCCTTTTCTTCCATTCTCCATTCTGGCTTCCCCTTCCCTCTTCTCCTCACCTGCTTAATCATCTCCTCCTGTGTCCCTCCTCCTTCCCTCTCTCTCATGGTCCACTCTCCTCTCCTATTAGATTCCTCCTTCTTCCGGCCTTTACCTTTTCTACATAACACCTCCCAGTTTCTCACTTCATCCTCCCTCCCACACCCACCCGGCTTCACCTATCACCTTCTAGGTTCTACTGTTTCCCCTCCCTTCAAGAACTCTTCCTGAAGGGTCTTGGCCCATGATGTCGATTCTTTATTCTCTGCCACTGATGCTGACTGACCTGTGGAGTACCTCCAGCATTTTGTGTGTGTTACTCTGGATTTCCAGCATCTGCAGAATCTCTATTGTGTAGATGGAATCTCTAGAATCTGGATAGAATCTCTCGTGTGAAGAGTATGGTCCCATATTCTTGGACAAAGGATTTCTTCCTCACTGCTGTATTGTATTTTTCCTAAAAGCATTTACAGCATGAACTGTTTTCCCCTAAATCTCTTCCATGATTAGTCAGGATCTATCTTTATCATAAAGAATTGTTTTGGAATACTGTTAAAGGGATTTCAGATTCATCTCCATTTTGGTTTCACATTACACAACTCTTTCAGCTTGAAGATGCAAAGGTCCACATGTTGGAAAATACAAAATCAAGGCCAGCCACTCTTATCCAATTATACTGACAAAAGCCAAGTAAAGGCCTTTTATGTTTAAAGGTGTATTTCATGAACCCAGAGACATACACTCCGCGGTTACTTTATTAGCTACATCTTGTACTGTACGGGGTTGCTGGGACAGAATAGCTCAAAGTGCCAGAAGAGCCTATTTCATGCTGTATTGCTAAATAAAAAGAAAATAAAATTTGATTATGTGGTGTTATATACAGAATTTAGAGAACCAGCATGCTAACAGGCCCTTCTGGCCCAAGGAGATCACACAGCCAATTGTACATGTGACCAATTAACTGCTTACCCATATATCTTTGTGCTGTGAGAGGAAATTGGACGCTGCCTTCTAGCCAAATGGGGATATAACAATAATTTCCAAAGATAGTGTCACTGGGAATGAGATGCAATAAATTAAAATGCCCAATCTACAATTTAACAGATACGAAAAGCAGAAAAAGATTGACAATGTTATTAAGTTAATATGGAGACAGATTCAGGCATCACCCACCTTGCCATATTAATAATTCCTGGGCCAGTATTTATGATAATTTAACCTCATTATTAAGTGTGCTTAAAGGCCTTGTGCTAATTGTAGGAGTTCCATTTCTAGTATTACTGTTTGTGGTTTCGCCTTTCGATTTAGTCTGTCATTTTGTTTATTTCGAGTCTGAGTGTATTCCGGACATCACTCTGGATTTGGGTTCACCACCATCCATAGCTCTCTTTTTTCAAGCAAAGATGAAATTAAACTGGTTTACATAACTTCTACACCAATAATTCCCAGGAAGCATAACATTTGATTCCTTATTTATTTCAATTAAATTATTGTATCAAATGCAGTAAAACTTGTTAGATAATGTTTAAGCTGCTGTAAAATTTCTGCATGCGATTCAGAATGATTTTTAAAAATTATCTACTTACATGAAACAAAATTGTTTCCATCATAGTCTCTTGCTTGTAATCTATTTTAACTTTTATTTGTTCATACAGTGTGGATGTGTCCAGTAAACTAGCATTTATTGCCATCTCCTAATTGACTTAACTGAGTGAAGCACATGAAATGTTTTAAACACAAGGGATTCAGCAGATGCTGGGAATCTGGTGCAACGCACACAAAATACTGGAGTAACTTAGCAGGTTAGGCAGCATCCATGGAGGGAATAAGCAGTCGACATTTCAGGCTGAGACCTTGCATCAGAACAATCAGCCATTTTCTGGCTTATAGTTAAGAGATGAAAATGAGATTAAATCAAACATTGTAATTTTGCTAACATAAATGATTGTAAAAATAATGTAAAATGTGGTCAGCTTTTACACAGTACTAATAAGCAGTCAAGTTAAGAAATAACACTTAAAAGTCTTGTATTCCGATCACTCAAACTACTAAATAGCAAATGAAATGTACTGTTTTAGACATGATTGACTGAGCTCAATGGAAGTATTCAGTCCTGTGTGTCAGTATTTTGTGCTCAGCCAGCTTCGTTCATTTCCCCAGTTCCATCTCCTCAGCTTCCAGCAGCAGCCAGCACTCACCTCCAGGATAACTCAGCACTCCAGAACAGACCTGTCTCGACACTGAAATGGTGAGGCTCTAATCACAGGACACTGATTGTGGGACACCTGATCTTCCACGCTGACTTCTCCACTGAAATGCTAGTTTGTGTTCTCTGAAACCTAACCCCCAGCCATTAACCCCAGCTCCTCTAGCTCTTGTCGACACACAGGATGGGACACCATAGGTCCAGTATATCATGTGAAATTCAGTGCTCCGAGAGATTTGATTTCTGGTAAGGGAAGTATGTTTCAAATCTTTTCGATGTTTTACATCGATCATAGGGTAGATAGTGAATCCTTGATTATGGGAAAGTATGCTGCATGCTGCAAATAAATTTTATGAATTTATCATTCTATTTTCAATTTACTGCCAACACTTTTGTGGCTGCCACTGTCAACAACAAAGATTTTGCTTCCTGTATACTTTAGGGTGTACCTTGTGGATTTTTGGCTGCTGTTCATGAAAATCACCATGAAATTTCCTTATCACACACCATATTTTGAAATTGTCTATATTTGTTATTTCAATTCATAATTCAAGTCAGAATAACTGATTCCAAGATTAAGGAAGGTATTTTTGTTGGTCTACAAATCAAATAGGTCATCAATGACGAGCAATTTCAAGAACTTCTAGTGGGAACGGAGAAAATCGCATATACAGCATCCAAAGATGTTAAAAATTTTCACGGCAACTACAAAGCACCAAACCACATTGACAAAATGCTTCAAGCAACAAAACCATGAAATGCAACGTGTCACTAAAGATTAATTTTCTGCATTTCCATTTAGACTTCTTCCCTGCACATCTTGGCACTGTCAGTGACAGGCATGGTGAAAGATTTCACTAGGACATTTCAATCATGGAGAAAGAGTATCACTTAAGTGAGAAGCCTCAGACACTGAGTACAAATGAAAATCATCAATGTAACATTTTTAGCTTAGTTATTGCAAAGCATCTGCACCATTATGCATTTAAATGCATTATATTCAATAAGCATTTATTGTTTCTCCAAATTCCTATGTGGTACAAGTAGGCTGAAATTATATTTGTGTTGAGCTTCAAGTGGTCTATCACAAAGAATATTTCTGAGGAAGCAACACTTTTGAAAAAGTTTGTTGTCCAGTGTAATTGATAAACGAAGCAGCTGACAATCAATTCTTGGATTAACATAATTTGAAACTTTTTGGATTTATCTGAGACTGATGTCATCAAGATGATGCAAATTGGTCAAATGATCTACAAGGTGCCTTGAAAAGCCTGGCATTACACTATAAACACAACTACCGAAATTGGCTAATGGGAGTCTCGCAAAAGCAACAAGGAATAGCGTATGTCATTGGCTTACAAAAATGCCCATCAGCTATTTGAGAGCCCTCACCCACTATTTTTACCTAATAACTGTTAGAGGCCTGTTATTCGAGAGCCTGTCTTTTTCTCACCAGGCTACTTCTTTGTCAAAGGCATGGCCATTTAGATACAAAATCAGTGGAATAAACGGATTGCCTTATTTGCCACTTTTAAAATAACTATAAACCAGTAACACAAAGAATGCTTAAGACTGTTTTTTTCTGTGAAATGTTCTAGAGGATACCAAAAGGGTAGGGGTGGGTGGCAGAGATTTAAACTAATTGGTAGAAGGATTAACTGAAGATTACACTCTGTGTTCACTTTATTCAGTACACCTGTATTACACCTGTTCATTAATACAAATATCTAATCAGCTACTCATGTGGCACCAACTCAATGCAGAAAAGCATGCAGACATAGTCAGGTGGTTCAGTTGTTCTGACCAAACATCAGAATGGGGAAGAAAAATTATGTAAGTGACTTTGACCGCTGAATATTTGTTGATGCCAGACGAGGTGGTTTCAGTATCTGAGAAACTGCTCATTTCTTGGGGTTTTTGCACACGAGACTAGAGTTTACAGACAATGTGGGGAAAAACAAAAAAAAAAATGCAGTGAGTAGCAGTTCTGTGGGCGCGAATGCCAGAGGAGAATGGCCAGACTGGTTCATATTGGCAGGAAAGTGACAGTAACTCAAAAAACCATGAATTGCAGTGGTGAAGAGCGTCTCCGAATGTACAACATGAACAGTCATGACGCGGATGGGCTACAGCAGCAGACGACCGCAAATAAACAGGAGGTACCTAATAAAGTGGCCACTGACCGTAGAGAAAACATTTTTCATTTTAAACCAATGATACAGAATTCACTGCCTAGACGAATGAAAGAGGCAGAAACTCAATACATTTAAAAAGTAACCAGCTGTACACCTGGAGAGTTATAACCTACAAAGCCACAGACTTAGAACTGGGAAGTGGGACTAACTGAGAGTTCCAATTAGGCTGATCTCATTTTCTGTAACCTAAACACTCCAGTGTATTTCCATAATTTTGGGAATTCAACAGTTGACATTAAGTTATGAGAGTGCCTTCTGCAATCTTTCATTTTGTACATTTTAGGCTAATATCTCCCACTGAGACTTCTTTTACACAGCTGGTGACGATAAAAAAGTGTAAGTAATCCACTCCACTGAATATTGATAGGTGATGCAAAGTCAGTGACTCCATACAATAAGCAGAGGGAAGGTCACAACATTAAAAAATTCTTTACATAATTAAAAAAGCAAAAGAAAAATAATTCAAATAAGCATTTATTAACAAAATAATAAATTACCTAGACATAAATGCTTTAAAAATTTACACATCTGAGTAAAAGCTGACTTTCAATATTAAGTGCACCTTAGAATGCTGTTTGCTGGAATGAGAGCAACTAAATGTTACTGTGATACTGCCTTCTGGCCAAATGGGGATATAACAATAATTTCCAAAGATAGTGTCACTGGGAATGAGATGCAATAAATTAAAATGCCCAATCTACAATTTAACAGATACGAAAAGCAGAAAAAGATTGACAATGTTATTAAGTTAATATGGAGACAGATACAGGCATCACCACCTTGCCATATTAATAATTCCTGGGCCAGTATTTATGATTATTTAACCTCATTATTAAATGTGCTCGGTTCCATGTATTCAAGAGTTGAAAGGAAACCATATCCAAAAGACCAGCATCAAACCCAGCCAGGAGGTTCACTGGCAAGACATCCTTGATTTTCCTTGGCACTGTCAAGAAGTCTGGGATATTTTTATTCCCCAGGAAAAAGTGCATCAGTTCCTGTTTCTGCAACCGTTCCCTCCAGAACTTAATTAAGTCCTCTAATCGTTCCATCAGGAATTTTTCATCCCACGCATCCAGGGGGCCTTTCAACAGCAGATGAAAAAGGGCCGTCTTCATGTTGTAGGAACAAAGGATTGCGTTCCACTGAATCGAAAATTCCTGGTCAAAATCTTTGCAGCCCAGGTCTCGAAGAGCTTTCAGAATCTGTAGGCATTTCAAGTGGCATGAGTTGACTGGTGTTTGTACCTTCAGCCAGTTCAGAAGCTTCTGCTCATGCTTTGAGAGATAGACGTGCCAAAAGGCCTCTGGTTTCAAAGGCCGGAGAGCTGGCTCTGGGCTGGTCCAGGGCTGGGCTACCAGAAACACTGAGTCACCCACATGCACAGCTGGAATCAGTCTCACCGACATAGAAATGTGACAGCACACGTAATCGGACTTCGGCAACAGTTTCAGTATGAGTTGGTCATTGACCACAGAGAGAGTGAGGGAGCATCGCTCTTCACACTGGTACCTGATGACATTCAGGCATCTGTGCATCTTGCTGTAAAACCACCTCAGCACCTGTGTGGATGACAGAGCTGACTTCTTCTGAAAGTGGACACAGAAACAATCAGCAAAAACTTTCCTGTACCTTGCCCACTCAGAGCTGCAGGAGGGTATTAATCTGCAGACAGCGGTTCCCCTCAGACTGAAGGGTAGCTCGTTCCTCCCTATATCAAAGGCGGGCTCTAGCTTCAGAAGCTGGGGCACTTTTATTGGTATAAGAACATCAAAGCAGTCCGGGCTGTTAATCTTATGCTGTTCATAGGCACTGCCAACCTGGACGAAGTCCCCTCGAAACGTCAGCGTGAAATCCTGGTGCTCGGTTTTCCCAACTTTGACAAGCTCGCTGACTATCTTGGTCACATGCGACTTGCTGTGTCCCAGGACGTGGGGAGACAACTTCAGCTGCTGCTCGTAGTAATGCTCCAGAACTATCTTCCTGACGCGAGCTGATGTCGTTCCCCGGAGGGGCGAGGGCTGCCGAGGCACGAGCCAGAGGCAGTATTTGAGGAGGCAGTAACATATCAGGAACACCAGGGAGCACCTGTACAGCGGGGAGTCCCCGGCTTCCTCGGTGTCCGGGGGACCGCTCGGCTCCGTCTGTTGTTCCCCGCTCAAGACCTGGTGGAAGCACAAGAAAGCGGTGCACAGGCAGGTCGCCAAAAGCCCAAACACTCGCCCGCTTGGAGGGTGGACTGGCATGGTCTGCTTGGACCGGTGCCTGGATTAGCCCATTCCTACCGGCTCCGCAGCCACGTGGAAACTCGCCGAGCGCTCCCACTCCACCGGTCTGGGACTCTCATTCTTTCCTTCTGCACAACCCAACACAGCAAACCGTTACTTAGTTTGAAACTTCCTCTTCCGAGGGAAATAGATTTGCGTCACATTTTCTATGAGCGAAGAGGAAATGCCATCCTTTACATCGCGGAATTCTAGTTTTAAACTATAATCCACTGTGCGCGGGGCTCCAGTATATTTTTAACTACTTGCGCGCCTCTATGCATCGCTTCTCTTTCGCTAGGTTTAGTTCAGACCCTGCATTCGGAGAAAAGAAAAAGCACGAACTACCCGTTTAAACTCGTGGATCCCAGCTCGAAGTTGCAAAAGGACGAATTTGCAAACTGCCCGACGGGTTTCTCCCCCGCCTGTGTTTCGGAGCACCACGTATAGGCGGCAATTTGAAGTTTAAATTCATTTCAGACAAAGGGTATTCCCCACCCACCCACCCCCGAAAAGTTTAGTTCACTAGAACAGGAAAACAAGTGTTTCTATTCTACCTAAATTGTGCAAATTTCCATTTGCATACCACATCACTACCCTGAAAAGAAACAATGTTCATTATTCACAGACCCAAAATAGGAGATAATGTCAAACATGAGAAAATCTGCAGATGCTGGAAATCCAGGCAACACACACAAACTGCCGGAGGGACTCAGCGGGTCAGGCAGCATCTATGGAAAATAATTAAACAGTTGCTGCTTCCAGCAGAGAAAATCTGCAGATGCTGGAAATCCAAAAGGCAGAAAATGCTGGAGGCAAATAAAAACATTTCCAGTCCTGATGAAGGGTCTCGGCCCAAAACGTCGACTGTTTTAAATAGATGCTGCCTGGCCGGCTGAGTTCCTGCAGAATTCTGCGTGTGTTGATAAGAGAACACGTACTTGGCACTGGGGCCAAGGGTGCAGTGCAGACCTTAACTTGAACGTTAACAAGAAAGTTGGTCCAGCAGAAGTCTCAGCGCGCTATAGCGGATGATGGTGATGGTGGGTCAGAGCTCATGGAGTTAATTCAGCACAGAAATATGCCTTTGGCCCACCATGTTCACACTGACCATCCCATTCACCAGCAATTGGTTGTTTGCTGTGCCTTGGTTATTCAAGTTCTCGTCCAGATACCACTTAAATGTTGAGCAGTCTGTTACAGATTGCAGCCACCCTCTGGCAAAAAAAAATCTTTCTCAGATCTCTCTCAACCTTACTTGTTACCTTAAACTTATCCACTCTGGTCTTAAGCATTTCAACCAAAGGAAAAGGTTTCCTACCAACTACCTTATCCATGCTTCCTACAGTTTTGTACACGTCCAACAAGTTCCCCCCCTCCCCAACCTCCAATGCTGCAAGGGAACCAAACCCAGTCTAAAAGGTCTCCTCAAAATGGAAATGCAACTTCCCAGACAACATCCAGATGAAACTCATCTACACCTCTCCTGTTTTATGATGTGCTTCCTGTAGCGTGGTGACCATAACTGTCTAACATATTCCAGCCATGGCTTATATGTTTTATGAAGTTGTACCAAGATCCCCAGCTCTTTTAGTGTATGCCTTCACCACCCTATCTGCAGTGCTACCTTCAGGATCATTTACACCAATGTCCCTTTGTTTCTCAGTACTACCATTCATGGTATATCTTCTGTCCTTATTAGAGCCCCAAAATGCATCACCTCACTCTGAACAGTTAAAAATGCCTCAATACCACATCGGTAAATGTGTATAGGAATTGAATTATTCATGGATGTGGCTGTACGCAAAGTCAAGTTTTATTATCCATTCCTAATTTTCCATTAAGAAGTGAAGCATACTCCAGAACTATAGTACTACTGGTAAATTTACTTCTTGGTAATGGGGAGGGGTTAAGAATTGACTAAGAATTGAAACATAAAATGTCGCTAACTTTTGCACATGCTTTTAATCGCAACTTTGAGACTTTTTATGTATTTAATCTTGTTCCTTTTTGCACCATGTGATGCATTGGGCAGCATTTTTTTTCCCCCATTTCCTCAGCATCTGCCTACTTTTTTTTTACGAGGCTAACTTGACACTCAACCCAGCACAGACGATGGAGCCAGCCAGATTCGAACCCCGGACCACTACACTACTGGCCGACAATGTAACAAACTGTAACCTGTATAATTCCAAAGTGCATTTCTTTAAGCCAAGTGTGTATGTGTCAGGAGGCATGTTCGTTGTGTAACTCAGGGGAGGTTGATATACTGCTGGCCTCGAGAACTGCAGCTGTACTGCAGCAGAGGAGCTGACCTCCAGAACAGTTAAGTCAAAACATAGCCCGAAAACTTGTATAAAAAACAAACTTTGGGAGCTATAAATCAGAAGCAGCCTCCACCCATGAGGAGCAGAGGTGTTTCTCATTGCTCAAACAGAGAGCCTGCAGAGACTTAGATAGTTTAGGGCAATGGGCAAAGAAGTGGCAAATGAAATACAATGTTGGGAAGTGCATGGTCATGCACTTTGGTGGAAGAAATAAATGGGCAGACTATTACTTAGATGGAGAGAGAATTCAAAATGCAGAGATGCAAAAGGAACTTGGGAGCCTTTGGGTAGGATACTCTAAAGGTTAGCCTCCAGACTGAATCGGTGGTGAAGAAGGCAAATGCAATGTTGGCATTCATTCTAGAGGTATAGAATATAGGAGCAGGGATGTGATGTTAAAGCTCTGTAAGGCACTCGTGAGACCACACTTGGAGTACTGTGTGCAGTTTTGGGCTCCTTGTTTAGAAAGGATATGCTGACATTGAAGAGGGTTCAGAGAAAATTCATGAGAATAATTCCAGGAATGAAAGGGTTACCATATGAGGAACATCTGGCAGCTCTTGGGCTGTATTCCCTGGAGTTCAGGAGAATGAGGGGGGATCTCACAGAAACATTCTGAATGTTAAAAGGCCTGAAGAGATTAGATATGGCAAAGCTATTTCCCATGGTAGGTGAGTCTAGTACAAAAGGGCACAACTTCAGGATTGAAGGACATCCATTTAGAACAGAGATGCGGAGAAATTACTTTAGTCAGAGGGTGGTAAATCTGTGGAATCTGTTGCCACGAGTGGCTGTGGAGGCAAAGTCATTGGGTGTATTTAAGGCACAGATAGATAGGTTCTTGATTAGCCAGGGCATCAAAGAGTATGGGGAAAAGGCAGAGGAGTGGGAATGACTGGAAGAATTGGATCAGCCCATGATTGAATGGTGGAGCAGACTCAATGGGCCAAATGGCCTACTTCTGCTCCTGTATCTTATGGTCTTATGCCAGCAATATACCAATTAACATGTCTTTGAAGAGATCCGCTCTGTTTTATGTTTTGGCTCATTGTTGTAAGACCTAGTGAAAGGTACACAGCTCTATATATTGCTGTTTTTCAGAATGAAGATTAGAATTCAATGTTCAGAATGTGAATTACCATTCCATGTTATTAAAACAGTTGCTATGTTTTAACAAGAGTGAAGATTATACCAAATTCACTTGCTTTCTGTGTAGCAGAGAGGAAAGCATGCAGATTAATCTATACTGTTTAATATCATCCTACTATGCATAATTGTCAGGAAGAGGTGAGCAATTGCTGTTAAAGTATTTTCTTTATTTCCAAAACTCATTCTACATATACATGCTTCTGACTAATATACACAATGGCTTACTTTCTGAAGATCAGGGCTGGTTTTCCTGCTCTGGGAACTGTTCCTAAATTTATAATTATAATCCCCAACAACACAGCAATCAAGTGATTAAGTACATAAACTAATCCAGTGGGCTTGCCAGTATTCCCCAACTTCCTCAATATTCCCTTAATCAATTTCTTGTGGTTCTAACTGTTTCCAGCGTGCATGTGAGCGGAACACACGTGCCAATCAAGGGACCCACTTCTGGGATTTTTAACAATTTCTTAAAGGCACAAACCTGAAGTTCTGTCACTATACCCGACAATTTTTACTGTGTGTGTGCACTAAATCTTCCCAAAATATTCTGCAAAATCCTTCCCTAATTGCATCTTATTTATATTTAAATCCAGAAACCAGTTATTGTTCCTATATTCTGTATTGATACTTTTTTTCTGAAATATTGTGTAACAGAAGAATTTACAATTGTTTCAGAATTGAATAAACAATGGGGCACATTGTTCTTAACTGAGTCTGTGATTATGCTCATTTACTGTGCTGTTCTATTCTTGCAGCCCATTTGAGGGCCTGCTGATTCAGGTATCCCAAAGGGCAGAGTGAATCTGCAAGTGTGGACTAGGCTTCTGAAAGTGGATTCTGAAATCACACCCTGATTGCTTTTTTGACATATTACTGGTGCTATGAGCCTCGAGCTGGAGGGTGTTGCACAGAGCAGTACTGTACATCAGATTTCTAAGTCAGTTTATGGATTTCCCAGCTTCTTGCAATTTCTGCAGCTGCGAGGAATCGCTGTGTAATGTACGTATGCAGAGTGAGAGGTTGTAGCCTGTAGTTGAATATGGAATACTGATGCACCATCAATAACTCACTCTGAGACGTAGGCGAGATATCGGCTTTTATTGACTGGAAGAAGGAACCAGGAGTGAGTGTCTATCATACAAGGTCCTGGAGACTGAGGCCGATCTTCAGGCCGCAGGTCTCCTTTATACAGGGGCCTGTGGGAGGAGCCACAGGAGCAGTCAGCAGGGGCGTGTCCCGACAGGCACATAGTTCACCACAAATACATTGTTGGATAACGTATGATAATGCATTTTGGTTAAAGGAACAATAGTGCAGACTATTATCTAAATGGGGAGAAAATTCAAACATCAGAGATGCAGGGGGACTTGAGAGTCCTCGAGCAAGACTTTCATAAGGTTAATTCACAGGTTGAGCCTGTGGTAAAGAAGGCAAATGCAATGTTGACATTTATTTCAAGGGGAATAGAATATAAAAACAAGGAGATAATGCAGAAGCTTTATAAGACACTAGTCAGGCCTCACTTGGAGTATTGTCAACAGTTTTGGGCCCCTTATCTAAGAAAGGAGATTATCATTGGAGAGAGTCCAGAGCAGATACGCGAGAATGATTCTGGGAATGAAGGGGTTAACATATGAGGACTGTTTGGCAGCTTTGGGCTGTACTCACTGGAATTTAGAAGAATGGGGGGGGGGGGGGTCTCATTGAAACCTACCGAATGTTGAGAGAACTAGATAAGTGGATGTGGAGAGGACGTTTCCTCTGTGGGGGCACATCCTCAAAACTGAGGTGCAACCTTTTACGACAGAAGTAAGGAGGAATTTTTCTTAAGACAGAGAGTGGTGAATCTGTGGTATGCTCTGCCACAGACTGTGGTTGAGGCCAAGTCTGTGAAAATATTTAAAGCAGAAGTTGATAGATTCCTGATTGGAATCAAGGAATATGGTGAGAGGGCAGGTGTATGGAGAGCCAGGATCAGCCTCAATGAAATGGTGGAGCGGACTCAATGGGCTTACTTCTGCTCCTATGTCTTATGGTCTTATATCTGAAGGAGCTACTCCTTAGGTTTTGGCTACACTTCATTCTCCTGATCTTCAGTGGGATGGTGTAGGGATTGCCTGATTAGTTTGCTTCTGGGCCTGGCCAAGGCAGCCCAGAGCCCAGGGTGATTGCCTGTCCCTCTTCTGGGGCAATGTCTTGTGTCTCAGAGTCCCTAGGGAAGGAGCATGCAGTTTCCATGGGTACATTAGGAGCCTTCCAGGATCAATGGGCAGCACAAGGGTTACAGTGTTTTCTGGATAAAGAAATACAGTAATATACAGTCATCATCTAGGCCGTTCCCTCTTCTTATTTCTACCATTGGGTAGGAGATACAGGAGCATAGGTTCCGCACACCTGTGTTCAGGAAGTTATTACAATATAGCCTGGCTCATGAAACAGCATTGATAGCTTCTATCACCACTACTCTAAATTGTTTCTATGACTTACAGACTAACTTTCAAGGCCTCTTTACAACTCATGTTCTCAATATTACTTTTTATTTGCAGTTTGAATTGTTTCGCACATTGGTTGTTTGTCAGTCTTTGTTTATGTACATTTTTTTTGTAATTTCTATTGTATTTCTTTTATTTCTTGTAATTGCCTGCCATAAAATGAATGTCAAGGTAATGTATGGTAACATATCTGTATTTTGATAATAAAATTATTTTGAAAGGAAAATAGAATATTTCTTAATTTTTTATAATGTGTGTGTATAAATTAGTGAAATGCAGAAAGATTGCACTTTATAAACAATTTTGCATAAAATGCATTAAATATCATTGCAATCTAATTTCAGTTTACGATTATTAACATAATTGTAGTGCTCTTTAATCAACAGAGGATGATCGCTTGTGGATTCCAAATATCTATCTCACTTTTAAGGACAGTTAAGTTTTACACAGATGAGAAAACTGTGGTCTCTCTCACTAACAGTCCAAAATTAACTAATTTAAGTAAATATTTTTACTTTTGGAACGCTTCAAAGGAGCTTCAAATCTCTCAAAGGAATTTCACTCTGAGAAAGTGATCACTACTCACAATTGGCTAATACTGAAATTTTGACCCAGTGATTCTCTTTCTCTGGGGCAGGCTGAGTTCAGGTCATGGGAAAAAGTTAGCTTGAGCCTCGGTGTGAGAGGAGTATATACTAAATCAGCAGTCCCTCTGGGTTCCTAATGTTACTTTCAACATTCCTAATGTTACACTGGATGGATTGAAATGCATGCAGATTTGAGTAAAGAATATCTTTTACTTCCTTACTGTTTCATTGAACGCTTCCTCTTTCATGTTCCTTTGCTTTAATAATTAAAGTTAATCTCAAGGGCCACATGTCGTAGAGAAGAACTCCGTTAAGCTTCAGTACGTTCAACTTCGATGCTATTTTCACACATAAGGACTGTCAGGCAAGGATACAATTGGAAGCTCAAAGAGACTTAATTCAAAAGTCTATGTGCCTGGTTTGAATGCATCTGTACTACATGAGTGAGGATCACACTTGTGGGATCACTTCAGATTCAGATTGCAACGTGAGAATTTAGAGATGGAGAACTAGTAGGTCTGTTTTATCCATGAAGCTAAAATGGAAATATTTTCTAATACTGTCAACTTTACCTATTTTTAATAAATTTATTAGTTCCCCTTTTTTGTTTAACTGTTTAGTTCCCAAGACAATTCGCACATGATTGTTTACTCCTTTAAATTACAATAGGAGACAGGAAATCGTAAACAAGTTATTTGAAGAACCAGGAGGATCATTTATCACTAAGGGTTCTTAGTTTCTCCAGTCATAAAATGGAGGAAGGTAGGAATCTGAATGGAATATCCAGTAGGGATGCAGATAACTGAACTTAACTTTACAAGTAGACAATTTTGCTCCTGAAGAAAGATGAGGCAGATGTTACAGAGAATGACCAGTTGAATGGGGATATTTGTTGGCTGTAATTAGAAATTAGAAATTTGATCTGGTAATGGCATAATCATCCGTTGGACTCATTAATTATCTTTGATTCATATGTCTTTCATCGAATGTTACCCTCCCAAGTCTTGAAAGAATCAATTCAATACCCTCAGTGTAGTTTTATTCTGGGAAATTTTCATCTCTGTTTTTGCCACCTAGAATAACTCATTTCTCTCTTTCCCAGACCTGGACCATTAATTAACTGCTTCACTTCCACATTTGCTACCTGATCTTTTTCCAGCATTTTCTGTTTTTATTTCTGATTTCCTGCATCCAGCGTTTCTTTTTTTTGAATTTCGAACTGTGGTATAATTCTCATAAGTCTACACTAAACCCTCTCTAAGGTTTCACATGTGCTCCCTGCCAAAATGAACCTCTATTTTGTGTTCCAGATATAGTCAAAACATGGCTCTGTACAACCAAAGTCTGATTACTTCCTTTAACGTAATGGTCAGTATTCCATTACTTCCAGTTGAAGTGTGTTGTGTTCCTGCACATCCAATTTATTTTCTTTCACCACAGCTCCTAGTCCTATATTGCTCCAGATCTGGCTCTTTGCACATCTCCATTGTTATTCCTTCCTCAGATAGTGGCTGCTGGGAATCGAAACTCCAGAATCCTGGAATCTCTTTGCGTTTTGATCTCGCTCTATTCTTGGAAGCTTGGTCAAAGAGTTAGGTGTAAGGAGCATATATTAATCTATTCTGATATTTTCTTGTGTCATTTAATATCAAATTCTATTTCAATAATGCTCCTTATGAAAAAAAACTGCAAAATATTTTCTCTTTCAAATTTTTGCTCCCCTCAAATCAACTTTCTATGTCTCCCAATTCTGCATGTTTGAAAAGATTCTTCTTTTGAAGTTATTAATACATGTTGTTCAAATAAATGGCACTACTGGATGTTACATACCACTAGTGTGAGTTCCTTTTTTAAACCTGTTCTCTGTCATCCATCTACTGTGTCATCAGGCTTATTTTAAGGATAACCCCAGTTCCTCTTCAAAGATGGAGACAAAAGAGACTGCAGATGTTACAAATGTATAAGTCATTGGTGGAACTACACTTTGGGGTGTTGTATGCAGTTCCAGTCACCCATTAAGCTGGAAATTGTGCTGAAATCGTTCAGGATTCTGTTACCAGGATTGGAGCACTTTTCATTATACGAGACTAGACAGGCTGGGACTTTATTTTCCACAGAATAGTCTTATAAAGATATATTAAAATCATGAGGGGTGTGGATAAGGTAGATGGTCACGGTTTTTCTCCATTGATTGTGGCATCTAAAACAAAATGGCATAGACTTACGCCAAGAGTGGAAGAATTTAAAAAGAACTTCTGGGACAATTTTTTCACACGGAGGGTATATGGAGTGAGGTGCTAGAGACAAGTACAATTATAATATTTAGATTCAGATTCAGATTTATTATCACCAACATGTGTCGTAACGTTTGTTAACTGAGCAGCAGCAGTTCAATGCAGTACATAATGTGGAAGAAGAATTACAATAAATAAAATAAGTAAATCAATTACTGTATACGTATATTGAATAGATTACAACTCATGCAAAAACCAGAAATAATATATATTAAAAAAAGTGAGGTAGTGTTCACCCACTCAATGTCCATTTAGGAATCAGATGGCAGAGGGGAAGAAGCTGTTCCTGAATCACTGAGTGTGTGCCTCCAGGCTTTTGTACCTCCTACCTGATGGTAACAGTGAGAAAAGGGCATGCCCTGGGTGCTGGAGGTCCTTAATAATGGACACTGCCTTTCTGGGACACCGCTCTTTGAAGATGTCCTGGGCACTTTGTAGGCTAGTACCCAAGTTGGATCTGACTAAGTTTACACTGCAGCTTCTTCCAGTCGTGTGCAGTAGCCCCTCCATACCAGAGAGTGATTGCATCCTGTCAAATACTTTCCACGGTACATCTGTAGAAGTTTTTGAGTATACTTGGACAGACAAATGGGACCAGCTCCATGGGCAGCTGGGACCAGCTGGGCCCAGGGGCCAGTTTTCATGCTGTAAGATTCAGATGCTTGAATCTACAGCTAAAAATCAAACTGCTAGAGCAGCTTAGCAAGTCAGGCAGAAACTTTGGAGGCAGAGGGATGGTCAGAATTTCAGGTTGACAGCCTGCATTAGCATGTCCCTCCAAAGGTTTTGTGCATAGTAAAACAAAATCAAAAAAACTGTGCCTTTCCCCAGGAATCTGCTTTCCAAATGTGCAACTCGCACAAAATGCTGATGGAGTGCAGCAGGCCAGGCAGCTTCTATAGGAAGAAGCACTGTCGACGTTTCAGGCGAGACCCTTCGTCAGGACTAACTGACAGAAGAGATAGCAAGAGATTTGAAAGTGGGAGGGGGTGGGGGAGATCCAAGATGATAGGAGAAGACAGGAGGGGGAGGGATGAAACTAAGAGTTGATTGGCAAAAGGTATGCACAGCTGAATAAGGGGGAAGATCATGGGACAAGAGGTCTAGGGAGAAAGGAAGGGGGAGGGGAGCACCAGAGGGAAATGGAAAGCAGGCAAGGAGTGATTGTGAGAGGGACAGAGAGAGAAAAAAGAGAGAGAGCCACAGTAGCTATTATAGCTCAGGGCATCTGAGTTCAAACCCAGTGTCTTTGGTATGGAGTTTGTATATCGTCCCCACAGAAGACAAGGGTTTCCCCCACGTGCTCTGGTTTCCTTCCGAAGTCCAAAGATGTACCAGGCAGTAGGTTAATTGGCCATTGTAAATTGTCCCGTGATTAGGCTAGGGTTAAATCTGTGCATTGCAGGTGGTGTGGCTCAAAGGGTCAGAGGGCCTATTCCGCGTTATATCTCTAAATAAATTAAATTTAAAAAAAGTAAAAATCTTAATCCCTTACATACAGGATGCCCCTTTTACTTTTACCTTTCACCAATGCATCCAGTGCAGCACCTAGGAATCTTGAAACATTCTCTCTTCCAGGTAGAAGCGTTCTGTCTGTCTTCATTTGTAGAACCTATTTGTGCCTGCTGCAATTACAATGCACCCAATCTTTAAGAAATACAAGGTATCTTTAATCAAGATTGCCTTAACTGACAGTGGGCAATCACAATATTAGACTCCAATTGATATATCTGGATTAAACATTGTGATTATTGCTGAATTGATATTGCAATCATTATAATTAAGCTGTCATGCTTCTTCCAGTGCAATCAATAAGTCAATTATGTATGGGCATCCATATGCCGTTTTCTGAAGCTATCATGTGTAGCCCACATTTCCTCTATTTTTACCCCAGAAACCTATTTCATAATGTTTCATCCACAATCATTTGTGGAGAGAACACACATATTTTCAGTGCTTTCAATATTTCAAGCTATTAATTTTCCTTTATCTTTGCTATTCTTTATGCACCTTAACAAGTGTCTCGATGTCTTTTCTGTGAATATAACAAATAATGGTTCAAGTTGATGAAATGTCATCCAGTTTGATACACTCCATTCTGATGAAGCATTAACTCTTTTATTTTCTTCACAGATGACGAATATTCTCAGTACAAACTTTCAGCATCTGCACGTTTATTTTTAAGCTGTATTCACTGGTGGTTAGCATAAGCTATGTTCTGAGTTATGGGTGGCAGGAATCAGAATCAGGTTTAAAATCACTGGCATCTGTTAATAAAAATTGGTATATATATGTATACCTGGACCAGGATGATGTACACTCCAGGGTTTTGAAAGAGTTGCGTGAAGAGATTATGCAGGCATTAGTAATGATCTTTCAAGAATCACTAGATTTCTAGAATACTTCCGTAAGACTGGAAAATTGCAAATGTCACTCCGATCTTCAAGAAAGGAGAGAAGCAGAAGACAGGAAACTGTAGGCCAGTTAGTCTGACCTGAGTGGTTGGGAAGATATTGGAGTTGAATGATAAGGATGAGGTCTCAGGGTACTTGGAGGCACGTGATAAAATAGCCTGTAGTCAGCATGGTTTTCTCAAGGGAAAATCTTGCCTGACAAATCTGTTGGAATTCTTTGAAGAAGTAACAAGCAGGATAGAGTAAGGAGATGTTGTGTATTTGGATTTTCAGAAGGCCTTTGACAAGTTGCCACACTTGAGGCTGTATAACAAGCTACAAGCCCAATGTGTTACAGGAAAGATTCTAGCATGGATAAAGCAGTAGCTGATTGGCAGGAGGCAAAGAGTGGGAATAAAAGGAGCTTTTTCTGACTGGCTGCTGGTGACTAGTGGTGTTCCACAGGGGTCTATGTTGGGAACGATACCTTTTACGTTATATGTCAATGATTTGGATGATGGAATTGATGGCTTTGTTGAAAAGTTTGCAGACCATATGAAGATAGGTGGAGTGGTAGGTAGTTCTGAGGAAGTAGAGAGGCTACAGAAGGACAGATTAGAAAATGGGAAAAGAAAATAGGCAAAGAACAACAGCAGCTCAACCTGTGCCCCACAGACATGCAGTTTCATAGGAAATAAGGGGCCAGGAGAGGGCTGCAATTTTCAGTGACCATAATCAGGCATATTAGAAATACAGGCAAAGGAGAAGCTTCCTAGATGTGTTTGAACACCAGGATCCGAAGAGGGACAATGCAGGTGACTGCAGATATTGGGAACTCGTTAACAAAGGAACTGCTACCAAGTGCGTGGAATTGCTTCAGAATTGGTTGGTAAACCCTGCTGTAACCCTATCATTATCAATGGTTCCTTGTAATGCTTTGCCCGAAACACTTTACAAAGTCAGCCAGCTCAAATAGAAAAGACAAATGATGCTGATCAATTTTTTTTGTCATGGACAAATTTTATCAATGATGAGGCCAGTGTGAATTAACGAAATATTCAACATCCTTACGAGCTTCCAATGCAGCCAATAAAAGATCTTTCTGGAGGCATGCAAGGTGTTTCTAGACTTCTACTGTGAGGAAGATCACTCCCCCCCCCCCACCTCACCTTCATCTCTTCATACCTAAATGAAAACTGTTTGGAGATGAGAGGTACTCATTTAATCGCACCAGGAAGCCTGGAGCATGACTGAACTTTAAAAATGACTGACAGACACACTTAACTGTAGATTTTCCACCTGCTATTGGAACCCCATTCTGTCTGTCCTGTCCCATCCCGCTCCCACCTCCTGAACCACACACCTCCCCCAAATGATTAGAGTCCAGTCCAAATTTTACTCACCACTATTATTCGAGGATTTTTTGTAGAACAGATCATGAAAATGGTTCCTCCCACAATTAAAGCCATTGCTCTTAACAATCTTACTCTGAACTGAAACCCCTAGAACATTCTTCATTGACTTTCAATAACTTTGCGCTAGGTGAGAAATTGATCGCACTTTGATAGTTATGCACGATAAATCCAGCAAACTTGCTTATAGTACTGTTGATGATGCATAGAATGACCTGGGTGTGAGTTTTCCCATGCACTTTGTATTCTGAGGATGGTGCAGGCCAAATATGTCATTGAAAGCGACACACATGGAGCCAGTTGCACATTGCACACTGATAAATACTCCAGTGCAGATCTTGGTTCCTTAATACAGTAGTGCATAGAGAACCTAAGAAGAATAATAATGGAGTTTGTAATCCACTTAAAATCCTATTATCCATTCTGTTTTGTAGAAATCGAAATACAAAGCACACTAAGATGTGGTGCTATGGACCTCTTGAGACAACAAGACTAGGATCAGCACAAAGGTTGAAATGATGTCCCTTGTAAAGCTGGGGCCAAGGGTTGGGTGGCTGCCAAATATCACCATGATTCTGCCTAGGCTCAAAATCATTGCTCCACATTGTATTCCCAGCTGTTGCAATTTTATTTGAAATTATAAGGAACAGTTCAGATAATCACGAGTTAAGTGAATAAAATCTTGTTACATATACCATCATTTGATTATGTTCTGAACAAGCCAAAAAAGTTACTGAATCACATACATACAAGTAGATGTCTGTAAGTAACATAACTTATTGATAATAACATACATTACATACATTTTGCAAGTTAATGAAAAATGTAAGTTATTAGTACAAGAATAATTAGCACATATTTTTCATAACTCCTTTGATAATTTTCAGATGCCTCTATAATTCACCAACTAAGATTTCATTATTCAAAGCCATCACCTGGTATGCTATGACCAAGAGTAGATGAAAGAGCAGCCACAAATAGTATGTAAACTGAGAATACTACTGAATATCTATAAGCTAACATTTTTTTTTAAATCATTAACTCAGGGAAGATAACGCTCTGTCTTATTTTGGAAAACAGTCTAAGGTTTTATATGACTGATATTCTGATTGTTCTATTTAAATATTCAGTTAATTTAACTCCAGCATGCTCAGGATTTTGGCAGTGCCAGATTGGCAGATGTTCTGGACTATTTAATGTTATTCCAATTAATAATCCAAAACATTTATAATTTGCATTCCTTTTAGGTGTTGCACAGTGATATAGTAACTTTTCCAGTAAATTAGTTATGTTTAAACATGGGAAACAAAAAGCAGTGATTTTCAAGGGTGGGGAGGGAACGGTGCAACTTTAATGCCGAACTTTGGAAATGCATGGCTTGTTTCAGCACATAAAGGCAGTTCATACAATTGTAATTGTCCTTTTCCTCAAATCTAAATATAAACAGCAGCATTAAGAAGTTGGAAACAATGGATCTGTTGTTTAATTCCTCAACTGCTGATGACAAGCAGATTTGTTTAAAGTGTTAGTAAAGTAGTTGTGGCTTTGCTTCATATTTGTTACCCAGCAAGCCTATCCATTGCTTTATTAACGTTCTGGATTTGAAATTATCTAAGATGAATATCCGATGAACACAAAATCAACCAGAATAACAAGGATGTTTTGTGAAAATGTAGTAATATACAAATAAAACTCACCATTTTCCCCAAAATTCGGGGCTGACAGTAAAGGATTTGAACCATGCTTTTGGCAATCTGCTTTTAAGATGGAACACCTTTTTAATAATAGGCATGCTAGTTCAAAATTCCATCTTGGTTAACTAAGCAATACTATGACCAAAATCCATTATTTTCACTGTAAATATTATCACACAGAAGAAAATAGGGAATTCTGGAGTGCTAAAACTCACTTTAGAAATCTAACCTCCATTGCTAAGCATCCCCAGGAGTTGGCTGGGTTCCATTCCAAGCTGCTGTGCAATTCTCTGAACATCAAAGCCCATGTTCATCAGGAGCTGAATCATGCTCACCTCCTGACCCGTGACCTGATCACGAAGTGCTGGGCAAGTGGGGTTGCAGTGTGGCAGACGACACTGATCGATTAAGTGGAAGGAACAGTTTCTGGCAGAGGGTCTTGAACTCTTGTTTTCCTGAAGATTTCGGTCCCAGCACTGGAGCGCCCTGTTCAAGGAAATCCCCCTCACATGAAAATCCAGCCAGTTGCTACAATGAAATATCAGGAACCGTTAATGAATGGAAAAGTTGTGGTAAGTTGACACACAGACCTGTTTGTCTTTCCAGTTTAACAGTTTCATTAATTTGGAAAAATAAAACTAATCTGAAAGCTTCTAATAAACTTTCAACATCAAAGCACCCCTGGTTCTGCAGTCTTGACAAACCAGCTGTGAAGAATTGGTTCATGATCTCTTTTTTTCTTTGCTTTCAGGTTTTGTGTGAATCAAATTGTGTCACTTCACGTGTTTGATTCAAGCAGAAAATATTCCATTACAAATCACCGTTGTATCATCTATGGTTCTACAATTCTTGATCTAAAGGTCTGCATTGGTTTTCAAACTTACACTCAGTGGCCACTTTATTAGGTACCTCCTTTCTATTCTATCAAGTACTCACCTTTGTTTAATAAAAAGCTTGATCATCATGGTTTTATACAGCAAAAAAAAAGTCAACACAATGAAACATGATTTTCTTAATGTGTTACCCATTTAATCCTTGATATTTGGAACCATTTTTGTTCATTTCTGATAGCAGAACTAAATGGTGTCAAGGTAATTTTTGTTTGACTATTTAAATATAAGAGTCAAAGGTTCAAATAATCCAAACCTAATATCTTCCAACAAAAATTACTGTTCAGCAAATCAGAAACTTGACAGGCAGTTTTATTACTACTCCAGAAATTAACTGGACTTCTCTATCACAAGACCACCAAAGATGAGCAAAGAACATGGCCAACCAAAAAAAAACAAAATTGACAAAAAAACAACTCATTTGCAGTAGCTACAGTTATTTTTGAGCAGAAAGACTTAGCCTAATCTTCAGAATAATATGGCAGCTTCCATAAGATAGAACATTACAATTTATCTTGTAAAATAATTTGCATCCAGAGGTTAGCACAGAATACGTTTTTTTTTTCAGTTTAACCCCAAGAAAACAAGTTTGCTCAGTAATTCAGTATCATATAATTTTTTTCTCAATCATGTGGCTGGAATCCATTGCAAAAATATAAAAGGGGAATATTTCATACAGTTAAAGTTAAGGCCTAGCTTGAATTAGAAGTCAAAAAAGAACAGCAAGGTTATTTGGATCTGAACTTCCCGGGACTATTCTGGTTTCTCATGGTAACTGTCAGGACATAAGCAGATATGAAATGTTCATCATTTCTGGAGTTTCCAATTCGAATGATTAAATCTGAGCTTTCATTAACCCCCAGTGTCAACTAAATTGAGTGGGTCAATACTTCCCTGAGTCAGAAGTAGAATCAGGCACACAATTTGAGCAGATATGGAACTACAGTAGTGAGGCTACTGTATGCTATTGTGTTTTGCTATTGAAGATGTTGTTATTCAGGTTAAGTATTAAAATTAGATCCTATCTATATTCTTAGGTGAATATTAAAAGGTCCTATGGTATTGTGGAGTTTTTCCTATTGTCCTACCCAGTGGTAATATTTTTGAACCAGATTTTCTGGTAATGATCATATTGCAATTTATAATGAGAGCTTACTCTGTGCAAATTGTTTGCAATGTTTCCTAACACTGACTACATTTCAAGAAGTATATTTTTGGCTGAACAGTGCTTTAGGACAGAGGTACTTGTATAAATGTAATTCCTTCCTTTAATACAGGATCATTAAAGTCAGACTCCAGAAACTGAGCAGGATGAATGAGGGCAATACCTGAGTCATATAACTTTTCAAAAATGCAACAGATCTTTCATGAGGTCTTCATTCTATTTAATGTTGGGCACAAAACTCTTTTATCCCCATAATATCATTCACATCTGACCCTGCACGGCCTGTCTTTTGTTGTCATCCCAGTCCACGTCTCTGTCATTATCAGATCTCGCTCCCATGAGGAAATCTGCAGATGCTGGAAATTCAAACAACAACACACACAAAATGCTGGTGGAATGCAGCAGGCCAGGCAGCATCTACAGGGAGAAGCACTGTCGACGTTTCGGGCTGAGACCCTTCGTAAGGACTAACTGAAAGGAAAGATAGTAAGGGACATCTCACTCCCAGCCAGTTTCATAATTTCCATGTCTGTAAACTTCAGTCAATCTAACATGCTGATATTCCAATCATTTTCTATTCATTCACCTACTCATTCATTTCCTGTTCACTGACTTGTCCATGCTGTGCTCGCTGACTTACGTCCCTGCCCCTCAAGCTCCACATCTACAAATTACATCTTTCCGTTTGGATTTTAAGCCTCACCATCACTAACTTAGAATCACAATTATCTCCTGCAATTACATCCCAAAAATTTCTGAATGTGTTCCTTTGCCCCATAAAGGAAGGCAGGGGAGGAGTACGATATACAACCCAACAATACTGCACCACTACACGGTATGATCATTGTCGGAGTTTGTACATCCAGTCACTTCAAATCAGTTCAAGCTTAATTGTCATTTAACCATACATGAATACAGCCAAATGAGACAGCATTACTCCGGGACCAAAGTGCAAAACACAGTACCAACAGAGACACACAGCACAAAGCACACATAACACGTACAAGATAGCAAGCACATGTAAGATAACAGTAAAATACAGCCACGCAAAAAAAAGTCCAGACCCTGAAATCCATGAATGCCGCAGAAATTCTGCAGCTGACCAAAGTATAGCTTGTCTTCTGCCGAGTGAACCTTGGAGGAGGGGCAGGGCCGACTCCTGCCTGGATACCCCGCCACACAGCCCCCAACGGAGTGCACCAGCTCCGACCTCTCTCCCCTGGCAGCTGTAAACAAGTAATCTCGCAGCTTGAGGCTCTGAGTCCATGAATGCCACTGAAATCTGCATTCAACCCTGTCCCTATTTCCTTTGACTCTCTCAGAGTCCACCGCTCTCTTCTCAGTTGGCTGCACCTTTGATCGAGCAGCCAAAGCTGTCTGTGATGCAGATTCCAGGGAGACAAAACCATCGGCTAAATTGTCTGTTAAATTGGCTCAGGTCCTAGAACTCATCTCCTAAATACCGGTATGTCTCGTTTTCACCCACCTATTCATCTTCCTGGGTAGTTCCGAGAGAACAAGAATAGCTTGCTTGTACTTTGTTGTTGTGCATTCTGAGGTTGTTGCTGAACCAATGTGAAAACCAGAAATGGTACAAAGGGGTGTGCGGGAGGGAGTGATGCTGTGGAAAGATACCATGAGGTAGGGCAGTCTTCCTACTCTTTTTTTTAAATTGGGATTCTGTGTGCACCTAACAAATGCTATCATTAATCGTCCTTCTCCACCTTGAACAGTCGTGGGTCAGGGATTCCTCGGGCTCAGTGGAAATGATGCAATTCCTTGAAGATGGGTTGAGCACATCCTTTTTCCCTATTCAGCTGGTAATCTCTTCCCATGACAGAGTATGAGAACGTGTGCCTGCTTTGGGAATCCGGAGTCAGTCTAATTTGTCCAGCATGCTTACCTGTGTCTCAGTGTTGATAATGTTGCCGTGGGAGAGGATACTTACAACTCACCCTTCCAGTAAATTTGGAGGATTTTGTCTGAATACCAACTTGGTGGTATCTTTCTAGTGCCTGCTCTAGGTGGCCCATATCTTGGAAGGTTACAAGAAGATATGAATTGCTTCTGTGTGTAAGTTTTGTGCCAGTCCTGGTCTTGATCTTCAAATAGCCTTTTCCTAAATTGACTAAAATCTTGAAGGCAGTGATTAATTTCATTAGCTGATGTCTGACCTTATCAAGCAATGATTCCCAAGACATAAATCCATGTTTCCAGTGCTTACCACAAAACTATATTACTGGAGGGTGCACCTGGACACCTAGATAGAAGTATTGAATTTATTGAAATCTTACATCCATCCCACAACGTGAGGGAGTAAAAATCTTTGAGCTATGACTCTGTCACAATGTACAGACATGCGAATTTACAAGTCCAATGGCCTGTAGAAAGGAGCTGTCCCGTGGCCCATTTGTCCTGGTTTTTATGCTGGCGTGCTGTTTGCCAGACGGAAGCAGCTAAAACAGTTTATGGTTGGGGTAACTAGTGTCCCTGATGATCTTCCAGGCCTTCTTTCTGCACCTGCTGCTGTAAATGTCCTCAATGGAGGGAAGTTCACATCCGCAGATGCACTGGGCTGTTCGTACCACTCCCTGCAGTGCCACGTACGTGACAAATAGTTTGTCAAGTGGATATTGAGTGTAAAGACCATCCTCTTGCTTCAGTGAACAGGTCAGTGATGGCTTGGAGCATGCATTACCTGCAAAAGCAGCCTGGCCTTTTAGATTCAGGTAGCTTCAGTTCTGGAATCTGGTCAGAATCCCAGCATTCTGAGAACTCACCTCTTTAAATCATCCAGTGTCCAGTTCTTTCCTTCAACATGTACCTTTTTGTACATTAACATCACTGCATAAATCAAGTTCTTGTGTTTTTGAGCAGGAACTAAAAAGGGCAAGGTCCAACCCTTGACCTTCAAGTACTGTCATCTCCCTGTCCACTGTACGTCAAGTGCTTGGCTGTCTTTTTAGCTACATAAAGGTACTGAGCACCTTTATGTTTTCTGTACCTATGAATCTCTACTTGCTGATGAAGCGCTCTCTAGTGCAAACGCTATCAGCATCACGGTTGAGGTGGATCTATGGTCATTCCTGGCACCCGCCCAGCGGGATTGCGGCTCACAGCCCTGTCATATGAAAAAGCAGGCTTTAATGAGTAAGTGGTGATGTCCATTTCACACCTGTCAGAAGAGATAAAAATCAATGGTTTCTTCGATGCTACTGGGTCAAGGAGGCCCAATTGCTAACCTAAAACAAAAAAAAAGGTCAGAAAGTGCTGGCACTTGAGCAGGCATTCCCCATTGATCTGCACTTGATAATAAATATTAAAACAAGGATATCGATAGGTTTCCAGCTAATGTCAGCAGTGTGTGATCTGTAAACCGATTGGGAATGAGACTGTTAAAGGAATGTACCATTTTTGAGCAATGCCTTATCCACTGTGAAACTAGTGATATTTATGACTTCCAATGCTATGCAAATTAAAGGACGACATGATCATTTTTACAGATAAGCTACAATGTTTTCTTATTTAACCAAACACACACAAGATGCTGGAGGAACTCAGTAGGTCGGGCAGCATCAATGGAAATGAGAAATACAGTCAGCGTTTTGGGCTGAGACCCTGCTTCGGAGGAAGGGCGAAGACGCCAGAATGAAATGGTGGTGGGGAGAGGAGAAGGCTAGCTGGAATGTGATAGGTGAAGCCAGCTGGGTGGGAAAGGTAATGGGCTGGTAGCTTTGATATGAGCAGCAGATTGGTTGATTGGAAATCAGAACCAGCAAGGTGCAGTTACTATTTGGGATTAAATCTGGTGGTAACTTCTTTGCTCAAGCCAACTGACAGCTCGTTTTCAGGATGCTTGAATTGATGATCAGTTCGGCTTTTCACTTTCCAGTCCTGAAGAAGGATCTCAGCCCCAAACATTGACTGTTTATTCATTTCCATAGGTGCTGCCTGACCTCCATTACAGTCGGCCATCCTTATCCGCGGGGAATTGGTTCCGGGACCCCCCCCCCCCCTCCCCATACCAAAAATTGCAAATGCTCAAGTCCCATATTTAACCTGTCTCAGTGCGGTGGACATTAGAACCGGGCGCAGCTCTGAATCCGCAATGTTTCTGTTCACGAAAGTAGTCACGATCGCGATTGAAAATAAGGTGGAAATAATAAAGTGATCAGAAAGAGGTGAAACGCCATCGGTCATTGAAAAGCATTAGGCTACAGTTGGTAACGATCAGAACAATTTTAATGGAGCATGTGAAAGGCCCTGCCACAATGAAAGCTACAATTATTACTTAGCAACGCAGTGGTTTAATTATTGAAATACGTATGTTTCTTAAGTGTTTTATATGCATAGAAAGGTCAAATATACTCTATATACCAAGAAAAACATTTGACTAACTGACGCTAAATAATACCGGATGTACCTGCTCCGACTTCAAATCCAACTTAAAGACAGACTCGGGAACAGAACTCGTTCATAACCCGGGGGCTGCCTGTACTTTTAAATAATCTCTAGATTATTTATAATATCTAATACAATGTAAATTCTATGTAAATAGTTGTTATACTGTATGGTTTAGGGAATAATGACAAGCAAATAGTCTGTACATGCTCAAATAACGAGTGCGGGAGAGAGAACTTCCGGGTTTTCCCAATCCGTGGTTGGTTGAATCCGCGCATGCAGAAACCGCGGATAAGGAGGGCCAACAGCATTTTGCTTGTGGAGCTTTGCACTTATTTATTTTATATCAGGAGATTAGATGTTGGGACGGATGTAGGGAGTAAACATTTTATTTAACCTTAACTATGATTTGGATGAAGCCAATTAAGTGGCCTGGGGAAATACAGAACTTTCTGTGGGTTTTCCAAAATCCGCTTTCACAACATCACAGTTACATCATAGAGCACACTGTATTTGCATAAATCAGGCTCTCAGTTTGTTCCACAAATTTTGCATTGATCTACCTCTGAAATTATTTTGCATCGTATTTGTATTATTTTACAGAAGGCTTTAATGAGCAAGCAGATGTCACCAGAGATTTTCATTTCACTGCTGTCCAAAAATGTAAACATCAAGAATCTGCCAGCCCTTCCTCGGCCAAGAAGGCCCAATTGGCCAAGGAGAGGCTTGAGCATGCTGGGCAGAGTTAGACTAAGAATAAATTCATTTGAATGTTACATGTTTCTAAATCTAGAAGCCTAACACTATAAAATTGCATTAGAATAGAGCCAGTGGCCTTGTCATCACCCTTAGCAATAATTAGTGTGTAAAGTTGAAATCGATCATTTTAGGTAACACTTACTGCATAACAAGGTTCTGAAGTCTAATACCAATTGTGCAGATCGTGAATTATTGTAAAATTACTGACAGCTAAACTCCAAATTTTTATGACATCAAATGAAAGAAGAAACAGTATTAAATGACTGTTTGGTATTTGTACCTATGTATGCCTTAAAAAGTTAATTAAACAATAAAAAAACAAAGGGCTAAATGTTTGCTGAATACTAACCTCAATTTTGGCTAAAATCAATATTATTTAATAGAAATCCTTGTTCAAATATATTTAAAACAGAATGTAAAATGAACCAAATGTTCTTAGAGTTAGTTTTTGGTCTTTTGTGGAGAAACACAAATATTTAGTAAGGTGAATATTTTTTATTAAAGTGGTACTTTAAACAACCGCAGACTCCACTAATTCTTCTGACCTGTTTAACCTCAGAGGGTTATCCTTTTTCATTTCAGATTGCCTTTTCTGTATTGCAAAATAGTGCTGTATTTCTATCATCTCCCACTGTGGCCCAAGCTGTTATTTTCACTAACTCATCTTATGATTCCCAAAGTGAGCTTTCTGTTGTCATCTGAACCCTGCATAAACTGTGCCTTGTCCTGAATACCATAAACTGCAATTTCTTCGATACAAAGTCCCTCATCTCCACAACTCCCACTCTTGTCAAGCTCCTTTGGGAGTAATTTTGCTTGAGGGCAATTAGTTTGAAACTAAAATGGAGGGACAGTAGTAGGACCACTGCATCTCAATGCTGAACACCCAGGTTCAAATTTGACTGCCGGTGCTGTATCTATGGTGCACATTCTCCTGCACCAATGGATAGAACTGGTGCTCCGGTTTTCTCCTAGATTAATTGGCCATTGTATGTTGCTCATTTCCCCTAGTGCCTAGGCGAGTTGTAGACTTTGGGAAGAGTTGATGAGGAGAATAAATGAGATTAGTGTAGGATTAGTGTAAACAATTAGTTGAATATCACCACAGAATCAGTGGGACAATGGGTCTATTTCCCTGCTGCACATTTCCACGATTCTGTGATACTGTGTTGGATTTGGGTGTAAAATTGTCATTTTTATTGTAGTTTCACTTTCCTGTGCTTGCTTGGAATTTTATACAATCACTTATATGCTTGTAATTATTCAGTGAATTTTCCAGTATTATGAGTACAGTTTGTGACCAATGAAGGAGTTAACTATTGGGTGTGAACTAGGATTGAAGGATTTTGTGCAGGATTAGAATGCTGGAGAACAATACCAATGCAAAGCAAGGAAAGGCACAAAGGAATAAGGTTACTTCTGTATTTGTCCAAAAACTTCTTGGTTTTCAGTAGCAGGTGTCATTTCACTTGAATCTGGCTATTTAATGGGCTAATTGCTCTCACTGAAATTTTTGATGATATCTAGTCTGAGTACGAGACAACCATGACTACTTTTCCCTTTGTTTTCTCTTTGTTCACACAGCACTCAATAAAATTGCTAGCAATAAGCTTTATACCTCGTTCTTGGCTTCCGAAAAATCTCGGGATCACAAAGAATCAGGATCCAACATAAAGTATGTCTGTGATTAGAATAGTGCAAGGATCAGCCTGTAACCATAAACATTTTATCCCTGGTCATTGAGATCCCTGCGGTTACAATATCATTGTCCTTCCCTTGTTTTGCATTGGTACTGTTCTCCAGCCTTCCAATCCTGCACAGAATCACTGGCCCTTCAATCCCACTTCACATCTAGTTGTTAAACTTCTTCACTGGTCACAAATTGTGAGCTCTGTACTTGTACTTGTTCCTTTACTCCTCTCATCCCGATTACAAACAAACCTTTAACATTTTTCTGATCTACTCTTATTTCATTTTTGCCCCTGTTCAATCATCACCATTTCCAAAATGTTGGAAGCTTCGACTCTCTAGGCAAATACATTTTATGTACGTCTAATGTGTTGATGTAAAAATCTGTCAAGACAACATATAAAGTATGCAAGAACTAGGCTCTATTTGATCTGTGATCTGTGATCATCCTTCAGTCTCATTCTACAACCTTATTAACCCCCTAAAGGCTGCATTGTTCCCCAGAACCTTGAATGTTCTTTAGCCAGAGAGTGGTGAATTCATTGTGGAAGTCACTGCCACAGTCTGCTGCAGAGAACAAGTCATTCGGTATAGTTGAAGTGGAGGTTGATAGTTCTTGATTAGTAAGGGCGTCAAAGGTTATAGGGAGTAGGTAGGAGAATGGGAATGATAGATAGAATGGGATTATAAATCAGCCACGATAGAAAGATGAATCAGGTCAAATGGTCTAATTGTGCTCATATATCTTACGGTCTTACTTTTCACTTCTGTAACTGTCCCCTGAGAGGAGGAGGTCACCAGTGGTAACCAAGGAGATTCCACTAGCTGGGCAGTCTTTGATAACTAGTGCTGTCAAATGCCTGTTTCACTCTCTTAAACATCTCTGGTAATCAGTCATTTGAAACAGGTAAATTAAATAATTGGAAGTTAAATAATAGATTAAAAATATATTTCAAAATACATTAAATTATTGTTAATTAATATAATATGATTGTGAAAAAAGGAACCCAACAAATAAGATAGCCAGACTTTAGAATGAACATTGAAAGTATATCCGGCCCCTCAGCTCAGTAGGTTAGTGAGTTTGGGGTGGAATAAGATGGCAGATGGCCCACGTCTGACCTCGAGTACATTCCATCCTTCTGCGCTGCAGTGCATTCTGATTTTAGCAGGCAGTTCTGTACAGAACCAACCACTAGCTATTAGTGGGATCTAGTTCTCTGCAGAACTACCAGCTAGCTGTCAGCACCATCTAGTTCACTATAGCTCCACCAGTGAGCTGTCAGTCTGACAGGGCTCTCGCAGAATCACCAGCTAAAGTTGCAGGCATGCTATGTCGGCACCAGAAGTGTGCTGACACTTGCAGGCAACACAACACAATCCTCGTTGATTTGATTTGAACCAGACAAAGCACTTCAGTGTATGTTTCAACGTACATGTGATGAGTAAAGATAATATGTCTTTCTTTATTTCTAATCATTAGTGTGATGCTTTTTTTTTAAACGGAGGTACCACCAGCTGGCCATGAGTACGAATTAATTTTCTCAGAACCCAGCAATCAGCTGTCAGAGTGATTCCACCCATTTTGTTTCACAGAATTAATTTCCTAAAATGCATTTTCTGTATTAAAAAATATTTAATACTGTACGTTAGTTTAAAAATCTGTCAAGCTGACAGTGTATTCATACCTATAAGTTTTAAGGATTAAAAGCAATAAAAGCAGAAGTACATATCTGACTCTTGGAATTTTCTCTGCAAAAGATTATGAAGTAAATGTAGTTTTACATAATTTAGATTAGCTTATGATTCATGACATCATTTTATCCAATTTTGATGAGACAATCATTAGTATAGTAATTAAAATTTTACCCTTTTTCCAAAGAGTTTAAAAATAGCTCTGCAGCACTACTTCCCTTTGTCTAGCAGCTTCTTTAAGCATAAGACTGATGAAGTATTCATCAGAGAAAATCTTTAAGAATCTTATAAATGGTTTAATAAGCTAATTCTCAATAGAGGAGTACAAACACAATAATATTGTATATAAGAGCTATCAACTTGTTTAACATAATAATACCTTACCTCTTAGAGATCAAAGTGTGTGATAGACACGCTGGGGCAAACACAGCTCTAAAATAGAAACAATTTGAATTATCAACAAATTGTTAGGCAAAAAAAAACATATATTTACTAAGCACTAAAACTGATTTTTGAGTTATCTTAAATTATTAGAAATGAAATGATTTAAGTGTATTGTGCCAAGCTTGAACAGTTTATATACATTTTTTAAATGTGTTAACTTAGCCTTTTCCAATTTTCTGCACCAAGAACAATTATTTTCATATTCTGGCAGCAGCAAATAACTTTTGAAAAAGTGTTTGCTAAATGTTCTATTGAATACTGTGTACTCTTTCATTCCTTTTTAACTGAGTTGCAACAAGATCTCCATCAGGCTTTGAGCATATAACCCAGGCTGACAATTTATAATAGCTCTAGAGTCCCATTGTTAAAGGAGGCATTCCTGAGATGAGAATGTTAAACTGTCCTGATCTTCTTATTCTCTTGGTTTAAGTGGATATAACAAGTCCCACGGCACTATACGAAAGGTCAGGAAATCTTTCAAGTTTATTGGATAACATTTCTCTCATTTAAAAAGGAAACCTTCACATAAAATGGACTGGTTGTTAATTTGTATATCACTGCTGCTGTACAATGACTGCCAGTGAATACCAAAATAACATCAATTATTGCAATTCACAATGCATTTTGGCATATGAAATGCTTTGAAAATTCACACCATGAAAGCTACAATGGAAATGTAAATGCAATATCTATTGAAGCTTGGATTTCAGTCATTGTGGGAGTGTGAATTCACTTAATGCTATGTACTTCTAGAGTTTGAGAAGTCTACAATGGGTATTTTAGATATTGATGGTGAAAATGATTTTCAATTTCTCTTCTGCTTCAATGCAAAGTATTTTGGCTCACGTATAAATATAACAGATCAATTTAGATGTAAGTTCTCAGGTTAAAATGCATTATCCTTTAATTTTATATGCAGTCTATGTAAATCTATATTTCACCATTACCAGTTTGGTACATTCTTACACATTTCCCTGTTCTTTATTGGTTTTGTTTTAAATAAGTAAATGTCAAAATAAACTAGGAAAGCAATTAAACATTAAAATTATCTTGATATAACAAGCTAGTGAACATATATAATATAATTATACTGCAATATATATTTATTTATAAAATGTAATACATTTATAATAATACATGTTGAAAAAGATATTGAGTATACCATTGACTCTCAAATGAATATTTATTGGTTAGATTGAACAGTCATAATGGATGCATTTTAGAACTCTAAAACACATTCTATAGCAGATCATTGTAGATCTTCTGTCCAACTTCAAAATATTGTCTTTATTTAATGTGCAAGAAAATGACGTTTTGATAGTTATCATATAGTTATGATAGGATTCTTTTTCTGATAAAATAATATTCATTTATATAACTTCCAAATCTAAATGAAAAAGGTGTTTACACTGAGATTGCCAATGTCAATAGTACCATTATTTCAAGCAGTTGAATCATTTTCTAGCTTTTACTCCAATACTTTAGATTTTACTTTTTAGAGATTTGAATACCTATTACTTAATTCCACAATACTTTCTCAAAGAGGATTTTGGTTGCACATTTCCAGAGAAATGCCTTTTGTGGTACATGGATATTCTCACGACAAGAATTGTCACAACGAGTCATCTGCATTCATGCTTGTTCGGGTTTTCAGTTCGCTGATTGAATCATCAGTCACTCAACATGTGGTGCTATATAAATGTTTTTATATATTCTAGGGATCACTGAGTTCATGTTTGCATAGAATTAAATTCTATCCTTCTGAGTAATAGACTACCAAAAAAAAACAGGCCGTTGTTTCAAGTTAAATTTAGCAATATTAATTTTCCAAAAAGAAGGAATACGAGGAACTTCTATAAAGCTGTTTCTATCAATGCTCAACAGTTAATCCAATGCTGCTAAAATCATAAGGTTGTCTAAGCACAAGAGATTCTGCAGATGCTGGAAATACAGAGCAACACACACAAAATGCTGAAAGAACTCAGCAGCTATGAAAATGACTAAACAGTTGACGTCTCAGGCTGGGGCCCTTCATCAGAAATGGAAAGGAAGGGGAAATGTACCAGAATAAGAAGGTTGGTGGAGGGGAAGGGGAGAACAAGCTAGAAGGTGATAGATGAAGCCAGATGGGTGAGGGAGGAGGAGTGAAGTAAGAAATTGGGAGGTGATAGGTGAAAAAGACAAAGGGCTGGAGAAGAAGGAATCTGATAGGAGAGGAGAGTGGATATTGGGAGAAAACAAAGGAGGAGGACATCAGAGGAGGTGACTGGGAGGCGAGGAAAAGAGAAAAGATAAGAGGGGAGCCAGAATAGGGAATGGAAGAAAGGTAAGGGAGAAGGGGAGAAAGTACAAAATGTTACAGAAATCGAAGTTCATCTCATCAGGTTGGAAGCAACCTAAACTGAATATGAGGATTTGCTTTTCCAACCTGGGAGTGGCTCATCTTGGCAGAAGAGGAGGCCATGGAATGATATGTCAGGATGGGAATGGACATAGGAAGTAAAATGGTTGGCCACCAGGAAATTTTGCTTCTTGCAGATATGGCGGAGATGCTCAACAAAGCGATTTCCCATTTTGCTTTGGGTCTCAGCTATGAACTGGAGAGTTGCATCAGGAGCTCCAAGTAGATGGCCCCAACAGTTCTGCAGGTGAGATCTTGTCTCTGAATGGAACTGAGGGAGGAGGTGAACAAGCAGGTATAGCAGTGCTGCCGCTTGCAGGGATAAGGGCCGAGAGGGAGATTAGTGGGGAGAGTGAATGGACAAGGACATCAAGGAGAGAGCGAGCCCTATGGAAAACAGAGAATGGAGGTGGGGAGGGGGATGATGATGTGTTTAGTGTTAGGGTTCTGTTGAAGATGTTAAGGAGAATGATGTATTGGGTGCAGAGGCTCATGGGGTGGTAGGCAAGGACAAAAGGAACTTTACCCTGGTAAGGGGTTAGGAAGATGGTGTGAGCACAGATGTCTAGGAAATGGACGAGATGCAGGTGAGGGCAGCATCATTGATGGAGTAAGGGATACACCATTCTTTGAAGAAGGAGGACATCTCTGATTCCTGGAGAGGAAAGCCTCATCCTGAGAACGGATAAAGCATAGATGAAGGAACTGAGAAAAAGGAATAGCGTTGTTACAGGAGACAGGGTGGGAAGGGATAGCCATGGGAATCCGTAAATTCATAAAAGATATTGGGAGAACATTTGTCTCCAGAGGTGGAGACAGAGAAATTGTGAAAGGGGAAAGAGCTGTCAGAAATGGACCAAATAAATTTAAGGGCAGGGTTGAAGTTGGAGGGAAAGTTGATGAAATTGACAAGCTCAGCATGGGTGCATGAAAAAGCAACAATGCAATCATCAATACAGCATGGAAAGATTTGGGGATTGTTACCAGGGAAGGCTTGGAACATGGACTGTCCCACATAGCCAATGAAAAGGCAGCATAGCTGTGGCCCATATGGGTGCTCATGGTTACACCTTGAGTTTGGAGAAAGCTGTAGGAGCTGAAAGAGAAATTGTTGAAGGTGAGGACCAGTTTTGCTAGATGGAGAAGGGTGATGATTGAGAGTAACTAATCGAGTTTGTTGTTGAGAAAAAAAATGGAGCTTAAAGGCCTTTCTGATGGGGTGGGGGGAGTAGCAGTGTATAGGGTCTGGACATCCATGGTGAAAATGCAACGATCAGGGCCAGGGAATTGATGTTCACTTGATGTCTATACACTTATAGTCCTTATCAAGAAGGCCTTAAAGCTCTCCACTGAGCACAATTCCCATTTAGGATATAAACATTGTACTGTAGAGGGGAGTAGAAGTTTAAGTAGCAGCTCATGAAAAGAAACTTGAATCGCTTAAGTGAAAGAGATTAAGACGTTATCTGCACCATTTATTCCATTGTGATTTCCGAGGCAGCGTTTTGAAATCATAATTCACTTACGATACATTTCGCAGAGAATTTCTGAGGTCTCTGCCTAGGTTCTGGATGTAGTTCCACTGATTTTCTGTAAGGGACTGGCTGCCCAGTTGAATGTTCTCCATTTTTAGCTGCTCCTCGTCAAACAGCCATTGTACCACAAACACGGGGGCTGGAAAGGAACTCCACAAGTTATAGTGGCACCTTTAACCATACGGGAATCCATAAATATATTCTGTTCAAAGTTCTATTTACATCTTAAGGATGAATATATCCTGTGGCCAAAGAAACACTGCCATTCTTCTCGTCTGAATTGTTGTCTGCATCTTTCAGGAATAACACTATTCCACAATCTGCAAAGAAATCTCTTATTAGTTCTTTGTAAATTCACTTAAGATACTTCAGATTGATGCTACATTGTATGCTATGTTTTTTGTTTAAACTTAAATTTAACAAATTTTAACCTCATTAAAATAATACTTTCCTCATCACAAACAGCCATAATTTAGCTTATAAATTTGGCTTATAAATTTTTGACATTAAATTAGAATCCTTCAACATTTCTGAAGTTGAAATCTCAGGACCAGTAAAGCATAAAAATAATTGTGTGATACTGCCCATAGAGTTTTTAGTTCTCCCTCACTATAATAATGGCAAAAGTGTGGTGCAGGCCCATTTCAATAGGTTGCAGTATAAGTTTCCAAACAAATTCAACAACCTTAGGGGGGAAAAATCTGCTCCCTAGAGGAGGGAGCATCTACACCATAAAGATCAAGGACTGGTGTGCAGTCTTTCAACATAAGCACAGCTTTAGCTTAAAGGTACCACTGTGGGTATAAAACAGAAGTTAGATCCGATCTTGCCTTAATACATGCATCTATTTCCCATAGATAGTATGCAATAGTGATGTGGGCCGCTCGAATATTACTGTATATGTAAGCTTATTGTTTTCATGAAAATCCATTGCAAGCAATGTCACTGAAATCACCACCAAGCTGCCTTTATAGCATCATTTGAACCATTCTTGTACTCTGGGAAAATTCAAATCAACAGCCTGGCTTAAACTTTGGCTTGCACCGGAATCAGTGTTCAATCTGTGTGTGGCACTAAAGGGGGCAAATATCAGAACCTGGTAGTTGTTCTGTTGGGCCCATTGTTCAATACCAACAAGCATTACTCATAGTTCCAGAAGCCATTCCCCGGTCACCAAGATTGCTCAAGTCATAAAGTCATAAACCAATGTCATAAAGTGAGTTTCAAGAATATTTGATGGTATGTGGGCAATATCTAAGAGCATTTCTGTATTTAACATTGAACTTGAGGAAGTACTCCAGTTCCTCACAGCCCATAAGATAAGTAAGCAAATTAAAGCTTATCAGTCTATTTGCAGTGCCAATTTGCTTAAAGGGACAAATCTCCTTAAGCACCATATCCTACTGCATAAACTCCCAAGTCAATTTTGGTAAGAAATCTCAAGAGATCCTTCTTTATAACTGGAGAGGATAAGAGACAGTCTCTGCTACATGCCTCTATGATAGATAGGACCATTCCATATTACAACCTTGGGCATGGGCATAAACTAATTTCCTGGCCTCTAAAACTTTAAAATGGAGCCATCCTATTGAATTTGTGTGAATAACATCTCATTTTGGGATGTCTATGAACACTTGTAATTGGATATATCAACATCCAAACACTGTTTTCTCTTTCTGCTGGGGCAGATTTTTTTCATGTACTTAATTATCTGCTCATTTCTCTCGTTCTCTTTCGCTTGCACCCTTTCTTTTACTTTTTGCTATTTCTTCCCTTCTGAGTTTCTTTGATTCTCATTGGGCTGGTCTGTGGCAGTGGGACAGGAATGAACAGGAGCAGCCAACAAGGAGCATAGATCTTTGCAAGGGATATGCCTTCCTCCAGGCATATAAAAATGCCTCATATATGAGATGGAATTTTGGTGGCACCTTGATCTTCAACTGTCTTCCCTTAATGCACAGAACTGGACTTGAATTCATAGTTCTCCTTTTTTGTGCCAGAATGCACTTCATGGACCACATTTGATTATTTGTGAACTTCCAGGAAATATTATTATTATTTGTGTATGCTTTATTATAACATTTAAAAAACTCACTTTAGCAATATGACTAACAATTAATCTCTTTATCCCAGTGCCAGAATTAACTAATAATAACAATGAATCTTGAAAGGCAATTAATATTGTTGCGTTTTGTTGGTTTACCTGAGTCCCTTTTTAATTACGTAGTTTGGACTACAGGAGGTTACATCCGTGCATTCGTTCTGTTGTGGTTGTTTATTGTCCAGGAACCAACCAGAGTCTACCAAGCCCCGGACCTGAACATCAGCACCCAATTGGGCTAGAAGATTAGCAATCCGCTCAATGTTCAGCAACACTCCCGTTCCACCAGCACTGTAATGAGATGACATAGCTTATAGCAGGCAGATCTTAAAGAGCATTTTATATCTCTTCTAACGGGTTCATCCCTACTAACATAATTCTTAGTTGTCAGGTCGAGAACTTTATTTATGCGAGTATTCTTTCTGTGAAAACTGCTCAACAGCCCCCTCAGTTAGTAAATTCAACCTGTGAAAAAATTGGACATTATGCTCCCCTCCTACCTGAGAGTGGCCTCATATTGGCAGTAGAGAACTAAAGCTTGAAGTTTGAATGGCATTAAAAATATATTTTGGTTCACTCAGAGGTTGTCTGAAATAGTAGGTAATATGGATAAAATAAAATTAATTAACCAATTCAAAAATGGATCTGAAGAGTTGGATTATTAGTATTTTCCTCAGTTTTCAAGAAGGAAATTTAAAATAGACATAAAACGACACTTCTTCCAAATATTTCACAATACAATGAGCTTGTATTTTATTACAAATTAAAACAGCTTGGGCACTTTTCGATTCAATAAATCTTACTAAGATAGTAATCAAAACAATTTGAAGAGTCGTTAAAGGGGAACATACAAAGAACATGCAGAACAGAGAACATGAATTTAACTTCAGTTGTGCTTGGAATGAGTTAGTCAGCGTAGGCTAATTTCTTCTGTACCTGACAAGATTTAATTTATGCACTTTGTTTATTTATGTACAATTCATCTGTAGATTTTATCCTTACTTTCCTAAGTTATTGTGTGTTAGATGTATATTATGTGTACTACTGTGCTTTACACCTTTTCAGAGAAATGTTGTCTCATGTGATGATATATAATTAAATGACAATAAACTTGACTTGACTTGACTTTCCATTATCCTTATCACAGACAATTGATTTTCTACGGTCTGCTTTATACTCAGCCAAAGTTAATTTATTTCCCCAAGGTCCAGGCCCAAAAGGGGTTAAATTATCGTAATTCTGTATAAAATTAAATATGTGGCGAGGCACAAATCCCTGGATTGCATGATTTAGTGACTGCAGAGTTGCATTGAGAATATCTGAAATGTGCAATAGTCTAACAATTAATGTGTCTATGAATGTGATTATTTTTCATTATATATTCCTTGCAACATTTTTCAGATCACTGCGTGGAACTTTGTAACTAGACTGAAACGAGGTATGCAGGGGATTAGGTAGCACAGCATGCTGGAAGAAAATCCTTTTATCTCAGTTATCTGAGGATGTGGCGACACATTTGAATTCCAACCATTGGACTGCAAAGTGGTGGGACACAGACTTCTACATGGTGTGCTTCTGATTCAACAGTACTGACCTGGGGTGTAGCAAAGATAAAGACTGCTTTCAGGGTGGGAAGGGAAATCAGAACCTCGTCACTCTTGCATGGCTCATTTGCACTGAACCATTATAAAGCAGCATTGACAGAGGTTTCTCAGGAGATGTGGCTTTTTCTAAATGGCTCAGAAAGAGAAATATAGCAGAGTATTGTAAATATTAGAAAACTGTTGCAGTATAATCTGTTAGCATATATATATATTGCTTTACATCACTTGGCCATTATAATGAAACACTGCTTTTTTATATTTAATGCACCACAATGAAAAGATTCCAAACTGATTATGCTAGCTAATGGGGCCATCACTGATTATCGCAAAGATGTAAAATGGACTCTTCTTACAAAGATCTTTCAAAACATTTTTAGATTCATAATAAGAACACCAATAGACCTTTTCAATTTCCCACAGTAGACATAAACAGTCAGGTGGGTTTAAGTTGCTGAATATGTTAAAATTCTACACTGAGGTCACCATAAGTGTATCTGCTAAAAATTTGACCACAATGTGTTTGGGATGTTTGGATTGGCAGGTCTGTTGTTCCCTGGATCCAAAACTCAATTAGTACAGTGAGCTAGGACCTATTAAATCCTTCGGGTTAGACCCCTCCACAGCGTTCTTTCTCAATTCTTCAGTTAAACATTCTTTTGGGTATATTCACATACTGCCCAAGATCTTTTTACTTTTGTAATCAATCAATCCTGCTCTCTTGTGTCTCATGGCCATAATCAATCAACACTCCCCCCTCCACTATATTCCTTTCACTCCCTACCACCTCATTACAATTCCTCCTTCAGCTGTTCCTGGCTGCTACCTTGTAGTGTGGTCTTTCAACCCAGCAAATGGCTGGTCTCCCATCTGGCTGAGTGTTAACTAGAATACAGAGTGAAAAAAATGCAAATCTATTTGGCAGATATTCCATCTCCCTGGGATTACGAGTCTCCTAGCCACAGAGAAACACACTCATTTCCTAGCCATAGGTTTTGAGTCAATGATTTTAGAACAATGTTAAAGATTATATCAGAACTAAAAAGGAAAATTAGAGTAAACATATACTGAATGTCTAGCTTTAATGAAATTAGATTTGATCAATAAGCTAAAAAGTGCTAGATTTAGATATGAAATTTCAAACTCTCCTGGCTTTTGATTGCATTAAAAGGCAAGATCTGTCTTAGAGAGCTGCTGCTGGCCCCAGCATGCTCCATTGTGTTGGCCACAGCAGAGTATCTGCAGACTGTGAGATGATGTCTCCTTCCAATAATATTTTCCTTTCTCCTCACTTTATGAAACAACATATCGGCTGGAGTACGCCCCCAATGAGAATTGCAAATGCAAAATGAACCCCTTAAACCACATGGACAAACTTAGCCTCTTGCCAGTCAAGGTTGAGCAGATGGTTGGGATGCTGAGAACCCAGGACTGGCAACAAGTATAAATAAATTAAAACATATAAATAAAACTCTTTAACACATTAATTGCAGCTTCCACTTCATGTGATTCAAGAGGAGTGGTGAAAATCAACTTGTTGAAAAATTTCTGGAGAGAGTTCCAGCTGTTGGCACCACCATCTGGTATATAGGATCAGAAAAGGCTGCAGTGGGCACTAGCCTCCCCGCAACTGAGGACATCTTCAAAAGGTGGTGTCCACCGTTAAGGACCTTCACCACACAGGACATGTCATCTTCTCATTACTATCATCAGACAAGAGGTCAGGAGCCTGAAGACACACACTCATTGCTTTAGGACGGCTTCTTCCTTCCCCCACCGTTAGATTTCTGAATGGATGATGAACTCATGAACACTACCTCACTATTTTTGATCTCTTCTTGCACTGCATATTTATTTTCAATTTAATCCTTATTGTAATCTATACTACATATTCTGTACTGCTGCCGCAAAACAGCAAATTTCACCACATATGCCAGTGATAAACCTGATTCTCATTTGGTTGAAGCTAAATAAACAACACCACCTGCAGGAAGGAAGATGAATTAATCTCCCTTAATTCACATTTTTAAAAATGGCTTATAAAAAGATAAATTTATTCTACTTGCCTTGTTCCAGCAAGCATGACTATCTTTGCCAACTTAATGCCCTTGGGGACCAAGTCTTTAATCACCTCCCTGAGGATCAACGCACCCATAAATGCATAGTCAGCTGGAAGGAAAATGCTCAAATTAATGCACATTAATTGCATTTGTCTTCCTTTACAATGTGTAGCAGATGGGCATAGAGATTTACCTTGGCGGGATTTTGGTGCAGTTCCACTCCATACATCGCTTGAACAGTAAGGCACAAAGCTATTTTTAAAACATATAAATAAGTGAACAATTTAGTAAATGTAATTTAGAATCATACTTTCCATGACAAATACAAAATGTGTACACACACAAGATGTTCTTGATATTTATTGCTTATTTATTTATTATTATTTCTTTCTTTCTGTATTTGCAGTTTGTTGTCTTTTGCTGACTGGTTGAATGCCTAAGCTGGTGCAGTCCTTTATTGATTCTATTATGTTTATTATTCTATTACGGATTTATTGAGTATGCCTGCAAGAAAATGAATCTCAGAGTTGTATATGGTGACACATATGTACTTTGATAATAAATTTCCTTTGAACTTTGAACACCAATAGGGAATCATCTATAGGGCTCCTGAACATCTATTAACAACTAATGTTAGGACCTATCTGAAATTTCACAGAAGGCAAACAAATCAGATTTGCAATAAATTGCATTTATATAGTAGCTAAATAATCACAAAGCACTAGAGGGTGTCACCAAACACAATCTGACACTAAAACCAAGGACAGAAAAATAAAATCAATTAGCATAGAGGTAAATTTTGAGGAGAATCTTAAAGGACGAAGAGAGTGAAGGAAGAGGGGTTTAGTGAGGGAATTATAGAGCTTAGAGCCTTGGCAACTGAAGCATCATCACATGTTGATGAGATGAAGTTCAGGTAGAAATGAATACAACATTGCCTGAGTGCACCTAAGTTTATTACGGAGAATGTTATAGGTACAGGGAGGAGAGAGTACTTGAAGAGAGTTGAAAAGAAGCAGAACCTTAAGATAGAACAATTTCTTAATCAAGAGCTCCTTTAGGTCATCAAACACTAAGAAAGTGAATGAAAATGAAACTCGGTATAACTTAAGACACGTGTGGCTTTTTGAATGGCTTCATGTTTATTTTTGGATAGGACAAGAGAAGAATGTTAGAACTTCATTGGAATTGCCCGATAATGTGGGTTGGACAAACAAAACTGGTTGGTAGAACTGGAGATTATCAGTATACACACAGTGTGTGGTGTGCCTTTAGTTGAGTTGTCCAGGGTGGGGGGGGGGGTGGTGCAAGTGGAGGAGAAATAGGAGGAGCTCAAGACCAGATGTAAAGTTATAGAACAAGGAAACAGGACCTTTGACCCAAGTGCTTCATATAGACCAAGATGTCCCATTTACCAGCATATGGCCTGTAACCTAATCCATATACCTTGTCAACTGTTCCAATCCATGTACCTGCTCAATTGTATTTTAAAAGTCTTTACTGTATCTGTCACAACCTCTTCTTCCGGTGGCTAATTTCATATTCCACATTTGAGGGGCAGTGGATACATTCATGATAAGGAAAAGCATTAGAATCATAGAATTAAAAAAATTAACACCACGAATGGCGCTCTTCAGTTTTACATATCCCAGTCTAACCACACCTTCCAATTTTTGGTCTGTGGGCCCACAGCTCTCCGCCTATGCATTCAAATAATGTTTAAATGTAATGAAGGTTTCAGTAAGATCCAGACTCAATAAACATGTGCTCTTTAATCCTTCCAGTAACCCCTTTAAGTCTGTGTGCTCTGGTTTTTACTGTCTTGCTAAGATAAATATTTGCTTCCTATTTACTCTGTCTGAGTTCATTACAATTTTATACAACTCATTTAGGTCCCCTCTATTCCAAACAAAACTTTGCAGCTTGTTCTGTGCTCTGCGGTCTTTCCTTTCCTGGAATATGCTATGCATTATTCAAATTATATACATTAATACCAAGGAATAAACTGTTTTATACAGTTCCAGTTAATCTTCTCTGGTCATACATTCTAACCTCAACTAACAGAGGATAAGTAACTTCATGCCTTTTTAACAACTTTATGGATCTACACTGTTTTTAATGATCTATCTAGACACTTACAGACTGTCTGCACCACCCTCAGTATCTGTATTTCTTCCATTTATTGTATGTTCTCTTCCTTTGTTGTTCTCCCTAAATATATTACTTCACACTTCTCAGGATTAAGTTCTACTTACCATTTTTCTGCCTGACTTTCTTCCTCAATCATACATCGAGTATTTATATCAACATTATTGTACCCTTTATATTTAAGTGTAAGCCACATACACATACAACCACAGAGGACTGAGTACCAGCAGTAACAGCACAGTCACAAAAATACCTATCAATCATTATTCAATTTGCAGTTGAATCTCAGACCAAAGTTGGACAGACAGAAATTGAGCTCCACTCTGCATATGAAAATCTTATGATTAACAGAATTTTAATTTTAAGTTCTTATATATACTGACTTTTATTTCCTTCTTAGTATCAAATGATTAAGACCATAAGACCATAAAATGTAGGAGCAGATTTAGGCCATTCGGCCCATTGTGTCTGCTCCGTCATTCCATCATGGCTGATTTATTATCCTTCTCAACCCCATTCTCCTGCCTTCTCCCAGTAACATTTGACACCCTTACTAATCAAGAATCTATCATCCTCCACTTTAAGTGTACCCAATGACTTGGCTCCACAGCCCAACTGTGACAATGAATTCCACAGATTCACCACCCTCTGGCTAAAGAAATTCTTCCTCATCTCAGTTCTAAAGGGACATCCTTGTATTCTGTGGTTATTTCCCCTCCGTTCCTAGACTCGCCCACTGTAGAAAACATCCTCTCTATGTCCATTCTCTCTCAGTCTTTCAATAGTCGATAGGTTGCTATGAGATCCTCCCTCATTCTTCAAAACTCCGGTGATTACAGGGCTGGAGCCATTAAACACTCCTCGTACATTAGCCCTCCCCCCATTACAAAAAGAAAGTGCATCAAAACATCTAACTATTACTTGAGCTAATTTTGAATATATTCTTCAAAGTTACCTCATTCATAATGCTCTGGCTTTTCAATATGCATTTGGTTCAAAAGTGTCCTCTTCAGAAGTTTTGATTTAAGTATTTAATGATGTAAAATACATGACTATATTTGCATTTGCAAATAGGCAACTAAATATGGAAGCTGTAAGAGGTGATTTAATGAATTTGCCTTATAAAACAAACAGAACTATCAAATATAGGATGGATGAATAATAGATAATTATTTTAAGCAGAGTACATATGATACAGTAATTTGGCAAATCATGCAGCATCTATAGAGATGAATAAATAGTCAATGTTTCACATTGTGACCCTTAAGCAGAACTGGAAGGAAAGGGAGAAAAGTCCAGAAAAGGAACGTGGAGGGAGAGGACAGAGTACAAGCTGGCAGGTGATAGCTGAAACCAGGTGAGGTGGATTGTGGGTGGGTGGGTGAGGGGAGATGAAGTAAGAAGCTCGGAGGGGATAGGTGGAAGATGTAAAGGGATGAAGATGAAGAAGACAGCAGACTGTTGAAGAAAGGGAAGGAGGAACGGAACTGGAGAGAGGTAATAGGCAGGTGGGGAGAAGAGAATGTAGAAAAGGGGAACCAGAATGGGGAATAGAGAAAGAGAGAAAGGGGAGGGGTGAGGAATTATCACAAGTTCAAGAACCTGATGATCATATCAGAAGTTTAGAAGCTACCCAGTTGGATTATGAGGCATTGCTCTTCCAACCTGAGTGTGGGCTCTTTGTGGCAGTAGAGGAAGCCATTGACAGACATGTTGGAATGTGAATGGGAAGCCCAATTGAAATGAGTAACCATCAGGAGATCTGACATCTAGTTCTCCCAGTGCAGTCTTTTTGACACAAATTGAGGGACTGCTTTTTGAGCTCCTTCGCTCTGTCCACTATGAAAGGCAAGATCTCTCAGTGGCTACCCACTTCGATTTGCCTTCCCATTTCCAGTCTGATTTTCCAGCATCATTCCCACCATTGCCCTTTTCCCCTATTTTCAGCTTACTTAATCAAATAAAATTCTGATAGTCACGTTTCATTGATGTTCTAATGAAAAATAGAGAGAATACGAATGATTATTTAGTGACATGTTTTAACAAGAAAGTAAAAGGAATCTGGAAACATGATTTGCAAACACAATTTGCACTTGAATGTATGCACAGCAAGAAGATTTATAACCATTAGCATTATCTGCTGAAACATTTGTACTTCTTGTACTGTGATTTAGATGTTATTTGTTGATGGTGAATGCAGTCTCTTTTAACAACAAATTTATCATTCATTTTGATATGCCAGTCCATGGCCTCTACTTCCATGATGAGGAGCAACACCTCATATTTTCTCTGGGTAGCCTCCAAACTGATGTCATGACCATTGATTTCTTCCTCCCTCTTCTCTTTTTTCCACATTCCTCATTCTAGTTCCACTCTTACCCCTTCCCTTCCTCTCACCTGCCAATGACCTCCCTGTGGTGCCCTTCCACCTTTCCTTTCTCTTATGATTCACAATATTCTCCTATCAGATTCCTTCTTATTGATCCCTTAGCTTCTTCCACCTATCACCTTCCAGCTTCTTACTTCATCCCCTCCTCAACCACCCACCCAACATCCCCCTCACCTGGCTTCACCTATCATCTTCCAGCTTGTACTTCCCCTCCCCCCATCCTTCTTATTCTGGCTTGTTCCCCTTTCCTTTCCAGTCCTGATGAAAGGTCTTGGCCTGAAATGTCAACTGTTTATTCCTCTCCATAGATGCTGCCTGACCTGATGAATTCTTCCAGCACTTTGTGTTCCCCTGCATCTGCAGAATCTCTTGTTTATGAAAGAGTAATTTAACTGATCCTCTAAAGAAAATACTGTTGTCTAAAAATCTGCAAGTTGACAGATTTATTTATTCTGAGCAATGTTTTTATTCATGCTTGTAATTACTTCTATTTGTATTCTGTTTTCCAGGGTTAATATTTTGATTTTCCTAATGTATACCTCTCAATTTTGAGTTCAATATATAATTAAGGTAAATTAATCTACTGTTATTATTAATATGTGGTACTTTGCTCAATGTAAGAACAAAGGTTACTACACTTGCAGCAAGATTGTTCAGATACATGCATCCCTCATTCAGTTTATGTAACACACTAATTATGTTTTATTGCTGTTCTTTTTAATCCCCATTCTCTTTGTGCAGTCCCCTGTGTCAGAAATTTTCCTGCCAGATGTACTGGATCTCTCCTGTATTCCTGGTTTCTAGGAATAGTCAAGACTAATGTATAATGTGTGTGTGTGTGTGTGTGTGTAGAGAGAGGGAGAGAGACTCACTCATGGTCCTGTTCTGCCTCTATTCCCAATAGCGTTGTGTTGAAGGAGGGGGCAGGGGGCAGGTGGAAATGTGCCTTAATGTTGTGCTACTAATTCCAGCTTAACTGAGCCAAAGCTCCTTGAGTCTCCACACAGTGAATGGTGAGAATCAGGGAGAGCAGGTCAGAGTCTAGTTGATGCGAACTCCTAACTGTTAGCTTAAGTAATACAGAAATGCATTGTCCATTCACTTTCAATATGGGAATTCTGCATGCCGGGAGAGTGGCAGAGATAGAGAGAGGTGGGGAATGTTAAAATGAATGATAGCATGATTAAACATAGGAAGGACAAGGAAATTTTCTCATAAAGATATTGAATAGAAAAAAATGACCCCTTTTCTTCGTGCAGTTGGTGAAATATATCTGAGTGATTACTACATATTCTGCCTCGTGCATCTTGATGTGAACTATTTTCTTGAAGCATCGGTATTAGAGTGGAACTTACACAATGTTTGCATTCCACCATTGGGGATTTTCTTCAGGTTCCGACGATAGAATTCCAGAACCTGAAACGTCAAATAAACGATGCAGGTGAGAAAAGTTTTTCAGAATTGTTATTTCCATTTTTGACTGTAATGATTCTTTATTAACTGCAAAAGTAAACTACATATAAGAGAGTTCCATTGCTTTGGATGAAGCAACTGCTGTGAGAAAATGAGACAAAAGTCGTCAGTTTAAATAAGTTATTCTCATTAAAGACCATGCAGAAACTGTATGGAAAGTTTCAGAAGGAGGCTCCAGTCACTGAACTGGGAATATTTGCTCTACTTCACTCCCACAGATACTGCCTGACATGCTGAGTATTTCCAGGTTTTTTCATTTTTTATTAGAAATAATGGAAAACACTCACTTGCTGTTTACCAGCTCTGACCCAATACATTATAATTACTACCCGAAATGCTGGAGGAGCTCAGTGGGTCTGACAGCATTTATGGAGAGGGATAAATAGTCGGCGTTTCTGACTGAGAACCTTCATCAACCCTGATGCTGCCTGACCTACTGAGTTCCTCCAGCATTTTGTGTGTGTTACTTTAGATTTCCAGCATCTGCAGAATCTCTTGTGTTATAATTACCTCTCTGTGTGAGTGGCCAGTCAGAGGAACTCATAAGCCGTGGAATCGATCTGTATCTTGCATCACAGCTTTCTTTGTTATAACAACACCACCCACCTTCATTCATTCAGAAAAAAATAAGATTAATGACACTTGGCTTTTTATTCTACTGAAGCATCATAATAATACAATTGTCAGTTCATGAAATTAAATTGAATTAGAATTTCAATTTTATTATTAACAATTATTAAAAGTACTAACTTAATACATTTTTCTATTACTTATTTAATAAGGACTGAATTGTTTCAGCACTTATTTTATTCTATGATTAAAATTATATAAAACCAGATTAAAGTACAACTATCTTTCTGATATCAAACATTTTCTATCACTAACTTCAACATGAATACTACTTTTAATTCTTAAGGAATACCAGAAGGCGAAACTGATAACAATCATTTATTTAACTTCAGATTTAACAACATTTTTTTTTATTTGCTCTGTAATAATTTTGCTTTGTGTGCAGGGAAACAAAAACACATAAATTCCCTTAATGCTTTGGAATTAATGTGAGGTCATTGTTGTAAACTTGGAATGTGACGGTCCAGATGCACGGGAATAATGGCCATTTAATCTTCTTTTAATTATCATGGTTCAGGAATAAATATTGGGCACGACACCAGTCAGTGCTCTCCTACTCTTCTCTCAATTGTCTCAGGAGATCTTTTTTATCAACCGAAAGCTAAACACAAGACCTTGCTTTAACAACTCATCCAAAAGATGGCACCTCTGACAATGTAGTTTCAAAGAAACATTGAAGTGTCAGAATAGATTATGTGCTCTTGTCACTGAAGTGGGATGGAACCACATGACCTCCTGACCCAGAGGCGAGGCACTAACCCACTGAGCAACGGCTGAAACCTGTCATCTTGTCATGAACTGTCCTGCCTGACATTATTCCAGGAACTTTCCCATGACACTTATAATAGTAGCTGCAATTACTGAGGGAACACAATAGTCTTTTTCTTTTTTCTGTTTCAAAATCATCTGTGTTGATGTCCCTTGCAAGTCTACTCTGAAATTAGTCAGCTGAAGGGGTCGTAACAAAGTTGTGATCAAATCAGAACTAACTACCTCAGACCCCACCATAACAGTCACATAGAAGGTGACATTCAACAACTGATTTGTAAACATTACATAAAAATTTAATGTGCTTCATTCCTACTCATATTCAGGCTTTAATAATATGCACAGGACCATCGCAAGCAATTTGCTAATCAGAAATTATAATTCTACTCATATTGAAGTTATCTTAGTTATTCATTCAAATACTTCTGCAGTAATTAAACGTATAAAAAAAAGTCATGAATTCCAATGTAGACATCATCTATGGACAGAAAATGAAACATTTTTTCTGTTTAATGAGGTTGGTTTTTAAACGTCAATAATCAAAATATTTCAGTCTAATGTGTTATAAAACAATTTGCATTTGAAATGTCTCTCCTTTTTTTTTAATATATTTCACTTACCTTCTAGAAATATTAACCATCGCCTGCTTCCTTTTGACTCCCTAAGGTAATATCTGCAAATTAACAAGCCAAAAAGGAAACAAAAATCAATAAAAGGTACTTAACAACTGGTGCATCACATGTTCACTTGATTGTATTCTATATGAAAGCTCAAAATCTTTTTAATCTTTGAGAGGACACAAAAAGTTAACCTCAGTGTTTTTTTTAACTGTTTAATAAATTCAAAAAGGTGTTTTATACCCAGCTGGAGTCCCATCATTGCATGTCACCGTGGCACTTCTCAAGAAGTTGAGTTTCATCTCATCCGTCCCAGTTGCTTTTGAACATTGATACAAGGTTTGAGCCAAAGTCCTGACATGGGATACCAGATTGTCATTGTCACCTGAAGCAGTGAGATTACCATGATTTGGTTCTTCATGAATGATCAATCGAGCTGATTCCACACTGAAGGGTCCAGTTGTCCTATTTGAACTAGGATTCCGAGATGCTGCCTTTGAAGTTGGCTTGTTTTGGGGCATGGCTGCTCCTAACAAGGTGCAGAAAATAATGCTGAAGAGCTTCATGACAAAATAGGATCTGCAAAAAATGAATACAAATTGTTAAACAATCTACAGTGACTATTTGAGAATAAAAGTTTCAAATGATGCAAACCTCTGTATTGGAGGAAGTTTCAGTGGTGATCATAGGCTAGATACAGAAGCGTTTTGATTTCAACACTGTCAGTGCTCTGTAAAGATACAGTAGGTCTTGAAGCCAGCCTACTGCAATGAAATATTAGATCTACTTGGATCTTGGGTGTGAATTTTGATCTTATATTGTCGGCACATGAATTGAATTCCTCTATCATAAATAAGTTTGCTTTGAGAAGGTGCCAAGGAGTGAAGATGGCATTGATTGGACTGGGGAGATAACACATTACTGACACACTACTGGGAAAAATGTAAATCTTGGCTTTGAACTGGCACCAAACAGTATCAATAGTTATAAACTTCATGTCTTCACTTTTCTACAGGTACTGCTGTTTTGGCTAAAATGCATTCTTGTAAGGAATCAAAATCAACAAAAACAAATTAACAAAAAGAAACACTATAGTAGAACTATTTTGTAACATTAAAGTTCCTATATATTTTTCTCTATAAATCTACTTTGTAAATTTCTTCAGCCAGCTGCTTCTCTCTGATTGCATTACTTTAATAAATATTCAATATTTATTAAGGCAACTATTTAAAACAATCTTCATTTAATCACGTACACATGACATAAACTAAATATAAAATATAATTGTTCACAGTAATTCATAAAAATTCTTTGAAAAGAATACAATTCATTTCAAGCTGGAAGATTTCAATGTATTCATTTTCTGAATCGAATGAAAAATGCATGTCAAAATATTTGCAATGAGAATATACTCTATGTAACTAAGCATAGTCATATAATATTGATTAACAATAAATAAAGAACTTTACATAAAAATTGTAGAACAATTTTCTACAAAAGGACCTGCGATTGTTTGGATATACTATGTATAGGCTTAACAGACTTCATGACTTTACCTTTGGATTCAGTTGTAGTTTGTCTGTCCAGAGAGGCCTAAGTAAATAGTCATCACCCAGTTCCAATTTGAACACTTTGAAAGAAAAGACTGGCTATTTGAACCTGCCCTGCGTATCTTTCAGTTAGCTGGAGGGTGACGTCTTGATCATTAAAGGGGATCACGAGTGCTGTGCTCTAACTACTAAACACTCATCAATGAAATGCTGGACATCCGCATTCATCAACCATACTAATTGAGCTCATGCTAAGATCCATCATTAGAAACAGTCCCTTGTTACATCAAAGATTGACGGGGCCTGTCATTGAAAGAAAGCAGAGTCTTTTAGGTGATTATGGGTGGTAACTGCATACCAGACTCCCATTTCTTTCAAGCAATCATTCAAAGTTGACAGACTGTTTTGTGATGCCAAGATATAGAACAATTTCTCATTGGTGTTAAATAGTCACTAAAGACCTTGAAATTTGCATATGTTTAAAGTTACAGAGATCCCAGGGTCAATAGTAGGAGAGAGCCTTGCAACAAATGTCATAATCAAAAGCTTGAAAACTTATTTGTTGATAAAGATGTGTAAAATCAACCCTTCAGATTTTCAATCATTATTGAGTATCCTTTGTACCGTGCCCCTGAGCTTTGTACGTTGAGTTCCCTGGTAACTGTGGACAGCTGTGAATAGTTCACTCAGAAAATTTAATGGGAAGTTGCAATTCCATCATCCATTGTGTGTATCCTTCAAACAGCAAGATGTTTGAACTAGATTTCTGAGAGTTAGGAACTGTAATGCTATATTAATACTTAAAAAATTGAGGCTGATGCAATAACTGATTAGATGAGGCAACATTAGCTACTATGTCACTGAACATATGCACATATTTGTTCTCAATGAACAGATGCTAATGTAGTCCACTCTAGTAGGTTGCTTATCCAAAAGTATAATAAATCTGGACATCAAAAGTTTATCATTATCATAGCATAGTTAATTCACAGGTTATGATCTGATCTGTTCTTATACATCCAATTGCAAAATAACATGTTATTTTCTTTCTATTTCATTCTTGAATCAGGTTATCTTTGTTTAATCTGTGCTTAATAATTTACCTTAAATGGATCATTTGATGATTCACTGGAAAATATCACCAACACAATCAGAAGCTTCAAACACCAAGGGAGGAGATGTTAATTCATAGTTGTAAGTTTTAGTGAAACTTTAATTGGATTATCTGTACTAATTAATGCTGTGGGCAGTGCAGGAATAGGTGCTGAAGGGTGTACTGAAGCTTGGTATAGCCACTGTGAAGGCTCTGTGGGGGGGAGTAATCACTCCGCTGGAGGATGTGGGCCAGGCCCCGTGTACTAATCTCTAAAACTCACTCTTGTTTGAGAATGAAAAATTGATGCCATGTTAACAAGTTAAAATTGTGAACAAATATAGAAGTTTGATAGTGACTGAAGGCAAAACAAGGTCTCAGATTGTGAAACCATATATTTTATGAATAAAGTGTTGATTAAAATACTGTGTGCTAATAAAATACATTTCTGGAGACCATGAAGGCTTTCTTGTGACCTTCTTACTTCCCATTTTCAGTACCATATGGTTTGGCGTCATCTATTATATTTTAAAGAAACACAAAATGCTAATCAGGCCAGGCCCAAAATGTTGACTGTTTATTCATTTCCATGGATGCTGCCTGGCCTGCTGAGTTCCTCCAACATGTTGTGGGTGTTGCTTTGGATTTCCAGCATCCACAGAATTTCTTGTGTTTATAAGTTAAAGATAGATATTTATACTGTATGCCTAATATTGGCATTGCTTAAGCATCACCTTGTATTTAGTGTATTCAGCTTTAGATTGTTTCAAAGCTGTGTTGCAAGATTGCTATTAAAATTTTGGTTTTAAGGCATAGAGACTGGAGTTTCAACTTGCTGGTATGGAACATATTTAAACTTTGCAAGTCAGCCAGCGATTGCAGAAGCCACCAAAACATTGAAGGGACTGGTGATGAAACACTGCTGACTAATTCAAATTTGGGCAGCAAGTCTTCGTTACCATTTTTGTGTTTAAGCAGAAGTTGAAAATCAATCCCAAACATTTTGGATGATGTTATTAGAGCAAATAGGGGGAAACAGTTGGGCATTTGGTTTCATTGATAATATTTTAAAGTCCTTGTCTTTCAGCACAACCAGCATGAAATCTCGAAAGCCAGACTGGAAGACTGTGTACATTCAGCTGTAGATCATAATTTCATTATAATTTCTATTGGTTTTAAAAGCACTGCACATAGAAATCAGGCATGCCAGTGTGTCTTCTCACCATAAAAAGTTTCTTGATTACATACATATTTGTACTTGTTCAAAGAGCATCTTGAAGTAAGTTACTTTTATTTGGCACCGAGATATTAAATGCTCCTTATGAACATTTTATTTTTTTAAATAATTTATGAGGATACTGAGTATTCCACAGCTCTGTATATAATAAAAGGTCCTGCATTATTGTTACGTTATGTTTTGACTGTGAACTAAGTCACTGGAGAGACATTGAAGCTGGTGACATGGAAGTCTTTATTCATCACATCAAGCGGGGCATCATTCTGGAGCTACTCTCAGTAGAGGCTCACAAACCCAAAGGTACATCTCATTTTTATAGAAATCAAAGATAACAGTCACAGCTGATGCAACAAATTTCAATAGTTACAATGACATTGTTTCTTTCAATACTTGGGGTTGACAAAGCTTCATTTGAATTACATTTCCACAGTGACAGACACCTCTGAATGCTCAAACACCTTTGTCACAAAGTAATTCACACAAAATAGTCTAAAGGCTGCTGGGGGCAGAAATCCCAGACACCCAAAATTAATGTTGTCAAGGCTGCCTCCGAGTACATAAAAACTATCGATTGCCTATACCTGTGGCCATGTTTGGTATGCTAAGTGACAACATCTGTCTGGTCTGCCAGTTTGAACTCAAACACTATGGTTCAAATAACTTAGTCTGTGTTGCCTGGTTTGATGTAAGCCAAACACAATCTCATTGTTTTAGCATTTGGCTCTTGCATATGCAATCTCTTCATCTGTGGCACGGCCTATGCTTTTAACTTCAATTTACTACTTGCAATTTACAAAAAAAGTCGAAAGCTAATTGCTAGTTTCCTGAATTTATTTACATTTTCATAAAGAACTGAAGCCTGATTCTTGTTTGAATTAATAACTTCTATATTCACTTAACTCCAGAATACTCCCCAACACATTACAGTCATTTTCTGTTATCTAAAATCAGCTTTCCTTCATGGTAAACTAGATGACCTGATTATAAATATTTATTTTCTCAGTTAAATCCATTTTCATTTGTACTGATGAGATTGCACTTTACAGTAAAAAATAGATGTCTTTTATATTTATGCTCTAAAACAATTGTTCTAGTTTGCGGAAGATTTTTCTTCAGGAAGTTGCAGAGCTTGTGTGGAAACAATAATTCTTGGAATCGGGCAAATTTGAGCACAGTTTCTGCTCAAAGTGGACATTCTCAGACCTCAAATGCAGTTGCTTCAAGAATACTGAACTTTCAAGCATCTTAAATCGTAAGATACTTTACACAAATAAATTTACCCTTTACTCCTAGAATGTGGATTGAAATGAAATATACCCTGACGTATGATTGGATGGTTTGAAAACATCTAGGTTATTTATTCTGCAATAAAAAAGGGAAGAAAGTAATGTAAAGAGGAACTTTAGCTGAGTGTTAAGATATTACATCACCTACTGTCAGTGGTTTTTAAACAGTACCATCCAGTTTAACCACAGGAAGGCATACATCAGCAATGTTGTTTTAGATAGTTCAGTGCTCGACCTCAAGGATCTAACACGTTCATATGGAAAGGCACAGTTTATCTCCTTTATAAGATGTCATTATGATCAGCATTGCTACTTCTGCATAGCAGTGCACCTGATGTTTTCTTTATGATCTTTTATAAGAAAATGCCTTCCTACTTCACTACACTGAAACATGAACATAAAACTATAACTCTTCGTATTAGTGCTTCTCTCCTCCCTGGAAGCTACATACTAGGAAGTATTCAAATTTCTATGAGATAACTCATAAATAATAAGCTTTATTATTTTACCAAGAATTATGGCAAAAGGAAGTCATAGGTATTTGTTCTTTTGTGCTAGCATATCCTTTATTCCTGATATTATGTCAGGCCCTGACTCCTCAGGAGTTGTGTCACCATCCTTCTGTTCTTCTACATTCCACTCCCTTGCCAACAATACCAACAATTTGTACAGTATTTAAATAAAATTGTTAACATGCATAGTAAAATTAATGCCCCTCCTCCCCTTCTTACCCCATCCCTGATATATTTAGTTTTCTCCCCCCTCCTTTTTTCCCTCTCTTTCTGCCCATCACTCTGCCTGTTCTCCATCTCCCTCTGGTGCTTCCCCTCCCCCTTTCTTTCTCCCTAGGCCTCCCGTCCCATAATCTTTCCCTTCTCCAGCTCTGTATCCCTTTTGCCAATCACCTTTCCAGCTCTTAGCTTCACCCCACCCCCTCCGGTCTTTTCCTATCATTTCGCATTTTCCCTTCCCCCTCCTACTTTCAAATCTCTTACTATCTTTCCTTTTCAGTTAGTCCTGACGAAGGGTCTCAGCCCGAAACATTGACAGTACTTCGCCCTATAGACGCTGCCTGGCCTGCTGTGTTCCACCAGCATTTTGTGTGTGTTGCTTGAATTTCCAGCATCTGCAGATTTCCTTGTGTTTGCTGGATATTGATGAGTTGGTATTATCAAATATGGAAGAAGTGAAGGAATAATCAAGGATTTCAGCACTAGATGAGTTGGGGTGACTTGTTTTCAGCAGAGAACTTAGGCACTTTATTTATGTGAGTTATCCATTGTCTTTCACAGCTGTTGATGTACAGCCCAGTACATCTGGACAGAGTAGCAAAAGAGTAAAGGTATCATTATGAACACTGCTGACTATTGATAGTCTGCTGTAGGGGAAATACTTGGGATAAGGGGACTCCCACCCTAAAAAAACACGGGAAAATATCATTGGCTTTGTAATAATGCAAATAATAAAGGAAAACTCCCTTTAATTACATTCTGATTATGTAAAAGCTTTGAATTAATGACAAAACATTCAATTCAAAGAGAATGAACTTTCAGTCCTGCATCCAATGACCAGGCACATCGTATAAGTTGATAATAAGACAGTATAAAAATAAAAGACTTGAATAAGAAGAGGTATTTCATTGGTATATCAGCCTTAGCAATCATCAGTGCTTTCAGCTCAATTGCCTTATTATAAGATGTTTTGTAGAGGTAAAGAAACATATAGATTAATTTAATTTTGTTATCAATTTGTACCTGCGGTATGGTTTGATGTTAACGTTTTAGTGAGGAAACAAACATCTTCTTTCAAGATTAGTTGGATATTTACACATTAAGGAATGTGACAATATGAGCAAGTGGGGGAAAATTCACTGCCCATTGTTCATGTATCATTTGAACTTTATATAAGTGGCTTATAGACAGAAATAACCAGGGATACAGTACCTACAAATGTTAGACATATACTCAGTGGAAAACAACCAATCACCTGCGGGAGTCAGTGAAAGATGATCAGTTTCCCTACATAAGAGTGTATGGCAAAGAGCAAGCTGTACCTCCACCCTGGAAGAAGCCAAGAGCTTGAAAGCTTAATGGCAGGCGCCATGCAGCCTTGTCCTGTTCCGACATGGCTGCAACAAGTGGCAGATTAGCAATCTGTGTTGAAGTGTAAATGTCTCATACATTGCTTCCACTGTGATTTATGTTAGAGAATTATCCTTGAAAAACCTAGGGGCCTATGACATATTCTAGGGGCCTCTCCTCCCTCCTCAAGCTACATGTCTGTTTGTGCATATTTATCTAGTTACGTTGTATTGTAAAAGAATGTAGTGTCTAGAGGATAACAGGTTCTTGATGAATGAGCTGCAAGGAATAGTACTGATTTGCTCATTATTGTGATGGACGTTCACTTCCTAGCTCTTTCGTGTTTGCCAAACTCACTTTCTAAACACAGCAGCTGCCACTTGTAAAGATCACAAACAAACTGTAAGTAAACTTCCAACTTCTTTGCGTTGGAAGTTCAGAAGTTGTTTAACTTCTGGCTGTAAATGGGAATCCGTCTTCAGTTCTTAAAATGTAAATAGAGTGCAGTAATCAGCTGGAAGTTAAAAAAACAGTGTTTAGAATAGCTTTACAAAGTAGTGCTGTGTGTAGAAGATGCTCTGTCTGTGAGAAGCAGATGCTAGCTCAGGACACCTGGTTTACTGCTGCTCAAGAGTGCAATATAAGACATTGGGCTCTTTAACTTGATTGTTTCAAAACAGACAAGTTAATTAAGTTGCTTAGTTCAAGGAAGCTTGCAGACCAGATGGCGAATGTCATTCAGCGTATCAAAAACTGACTTGTCTATAGTGGGAGTTTTATGTACTCAAAGAAGTTAGCTTCACAGCATTCATTGTGGAACTATGTCTCTGATGCGTCTGGACTTTTTATATTAAAAGAGTATCTGAGGAATATTATTTACATGTGAAGTCATCCAAATGGCAGAGAAAGAGCAGAAATATAGAGAGCAGTTCAGGCTTATAAGGAATCGGGTAAAAGAACATCAAGACACGTGAAAGAAACACAAGATGAACTAGAATCCATTCCTCTGGTATCGGGTTCTACAGCGGACGGTTTGTTTATCTGCTTCATTGGTGTATCTTTTTAATTAATAGGAACTGCAGCTGTGTTTTGGAAATCCTTTGTGCTTTGTGCGTTAGAAATGGTTTGTAATTTGGAAATGCTTAAGATAGAAATCCTCTGTGAGATTTTAATGTGCTTTAAGTATGTTGATTGGATTTAAATGTGTATCACTGAAAATAAATGAACTGTGTGTTTTTAAAGTACTTTGTTAGTTGGAAGTATCTTCTATTTGGTAGCTGGGGGGACCCGACCTCTCAAATAATGGGTATTGGCAGCTAAGCTTGCTGTGGAGGATAACAAGGAAGTAAACTAGTCTTTGAAGATTGAATAGCTACAGTATAATCTCCCTTTATTGAGTACTCTTGGCTACTTATATCCAAAAGGGTTTAAGGTCCACGTTCGAGTTTAAAACTTTGTGATCAACAAACCCGGTACTATCATACTATCCCCTTCAACTCCATGGTGTGAAATCACAGAAAGACATAACACTGAAAAATACTTTGAGACAGTGGGTGCATTTAAGAAACTCATTAAGAGAGGCACATGGATAAAGAAAAATGAACGACCCTGTGGGAAGGAAGCAATAGATTGATCTTGGAGTGTAAGCTGAAAGATTAGTACAACATTGTGGGCTAAAGAGTCTGTACTGAGCTATGTTTTACTCCCTGGGGAAATTGCCTCAGCAACCCAGTAACTTGTTGATTCCTGAACTGCTATAGAAGTGCTCATTTACCCACTGCAGGCCATAGTGCGCATGCACTGGCCATGCATGCAGCCTGTTACAGCCACTCCGACTAGTTTTCTTACTTTTCTAACTTTTTGTTTTTATTTCTACACTATTCTTGGTTGGTGCGGCTGTAACGAAACCCATTTTCCCTCGGGATCAATAAAGTATGTCTGTCTGTAGTCGCAAAAGCAGCTGTCTAGAGCAATTGGTTTATGCAGAAGTTCTGAAATCTGTATACTTGTGGTGAACTACATATACCTGTCTGGACACGCCCCCCCCCCCCCCCGCTGACTGCTCCTGTGGCTCCTCCCACGGACCCTGGTATAAAGGCGATTGGAGACACCGCCCCGGCCTCAGTCTCCAGGATAATAGGGTGGTGGTCATTTGCTACTTGTTCTTTCTTCCAGCCAATAAAAGCCTATATCTCGCCTCACGTCTCCGAGAGTTATTGATAGTGCATCAGTACTTCAATGTTTTTGAATAAGTGTTGAATGCACTTCACAACTTATAGCAACAGTTGGCAGAATTCAGGAATTGATCTGTGTGTAGCGTATCACCGCTTTCCTGTGTGGATGAGGTTGGAGGCTTGGTGGGGAGCAATCATTTCTGCTGCTTGAGCATATGTCCAGCTGGCAGAGGTTTTTAGCTACAAAATGCTAGTGCTGGCATCACATCAACATGAAAATCATGACCTGCCTGCTCTACACGTCATTCACTTTGTGTTACTGTCCTCTCAACTATGGCAGTCAGCATAATTCACTCAATCAATATGCATACACACTCATGCATCTCTTTAAGCACTCAGCAAATGGGGGTTGGGTGATATGCATTACAGATTTTCATTGATAGAATCAGCAATTAAACAAAAATCATGTTAATACATTTAAGGTCTTTCGGAAATTGCAATTAATAATAGAAGGCTTTAATTCTCTATCAGTTACTAAAGGATGAGGAGACACTCTTTTAATCTAACAGTGAGCAACCATCCATCAGTCTGTGTACATGACAGATTCCACGTTCTACAGCCACAGCAAACAGATTGTTTTAAGACTCATTCTGACTGTTACCTCTCTGTGCCCTATGGTTAAAACCCATATTTAACACTTTGCTCAGTCAGCTTTAAAGATCTCATTCCAAGAACTGCAATCTACATTGTTTATTCTTAGTAACAAACCTTGTAGTAACAATAAAACCATGAAAAATATTAATAAAGTCTCATTTTTATTACTTCCTTGTATTTAAGAAGCTGTATTAGTAAAGATACTACAAACGTAATATAAGGTGAGGGTCTGGCTGATTCCGCCTGCTCTTTCTCTGCTCTCTCTTCGCTCTTCCTCTCTCTGCAGCGCTGAGACTGTGAGACTGCTTTGGCTGCCCTGCTCCTCATGTCTGCGAGCTTCACGGCAGTTTGCCCCACTGTGTGATGAACTGAGACTGAGGCCACAGGCCTACTCTAGCTGATTGGGGCTCTGGGCCTGTGGACTCAATTTGGTTCGCAGCACTGTTGTTTTCTTTTGCTGTTGGCATGATTTGTATATTTTTTCTCTCTGTGTGCATTGGGTGTTGGTCTCTTTTTAAATTGGGTTCTTCCAGGTTTCTTGCTTTGTGGCTGCTTGAATGCAGATGAATCTCAAGTTTGCATCATTTGATAATGAATGTACTTTGAATCCTTTGAAATTCTACTTTTAAGATCATTGATCTCCGTTTTTACATGGCTCCAAAGATGACCCAAAAGGAGTTTAACCATTATTGAAGAGGGAAGAGCAGACCAAACAGAGGATGTGGAATATAAGAGGAGTTTGCAATTGGCAAAGAGCGATGTGTGTAGAGGGTGGGGGCATCCAGGAATGTCGAATGGATGGAGACCGTGAAAATTACTACAGGTCTAGTGCTGGGGAATAAATTATCTTCACTGAACTTCGTTAAGTGAATCAGGCATGCAGTCAGGAAATGGCACACATGTAATAGCTGTAGCCCGCGGGAGTCAGTTGGATGTCTGAGAGGAAGTGGATTGCCTGAAGCCTCAAGTCGACAGCACTCGTGAAGAAATTCAATGGTTTGATCACCATTGCAAGACAAAGGTCTTTGACAAGATTCCATATGTGACACTGGCCTAAAGGGTTAGGACCCAAGGGCGTTGGGACAGTTTGGTAAATTGGATCCAAAACTAGCTTGGGATAGGAGACAGAGGATGACAGTAGAGGGTTCTGTTTGTGATTGGATGTCTGTGACCAGATGTTGTTATTTTAGAGATACAGCACAGTAAGGGGCCCTTCCAGCCCAACGAGCCTGTGTAGCTCAGTTACACTCATGTGACCAATTCACCTACTAACCTGGACGTGTTTGTAATGTGGAAGGAAACCGGAGCACACGGAGGAAAACTGTGCAGTGGTGGGGAGAACCTACAGACTTCTTACACCACAGCAACGGAATTGAACTGGGTAAGTGGCTACACTGCTATGCCATTCCAGAGGACTGTGCTCTTTGTAATATACACAAATGATTTTGAAGTGGATAGAGCAAATTTTACAGGAGCACCATTGAGAGGGTCCTGATTGTTGTTGCATGAGTGAAATGACTGATAGATACAAAACGGCCTCTTTATTCGACAAAACATGAAACAGCAGGCCTTTCTGGAAAAGGACTGCTTGCCCAGCCCTACACATCATTTTATGTGCAACAGATCAAAGACAAATTCAAACAAATCTATCTTTACAAAGCTTCCTTTGAAATACACATCCCTTTCACACCTCCCTCCTTCACACCCACACAACTGTCGTCCAACTATGCACAAACAACAGAGTCAAATCAGCATTGTCTACCCATTGTTCAGAGTTGCATTTTAGATTTAATCTTCAAAGCACATGCAGATCTGAAGGCTGGTCACTGAAGTCAATATTCACTTTATGTACTAGCCCCTAAAATGCCCTAAACTGGCCCTTCTCTTGACCCTCTAGACAAAATAAATTTGGACCAGGAAAAGGCAACCTTAAGGAGGATCTACTCAAACAGGACAGCAGAAATGCATCTACGTCTACCGGACCATCTCTAATCACTACCGACAAAGTGCTAAGCAGAGAGTTTGCCCCAGAAATTTGAACAACAGTCTTTAGAGATGCAGCTTCATTCATATGCCTCTTGGCTCTTGCCCCGCTGACCAATTGCAGCTTAATCACTTTCCTTGTCTTCACCGCTTCATTCTCTGGTAGCTAAACTTGTCCTTTCCAGGGGCACAGGTAAGGTAAATATATCAAGCTCATAGTTCCTCTATTTGAAGTACAGTACTGGAGTATAAAAGTTGCATTGTTTGCTGTGTAACCAAAACTATGTAGTCAGCTTTGAGTTTGCTATTTGCTATGCATGTATCCAATTTAGTAGGGGAATGAAATCTTAAGAATGTAGAAGACAATGGTGTGTGTGTGAGAGGTAGCTAAGAGATGTAGATTAGAACAGGATTAAGTCAATGGGTAGAAACAATAGTAGCCGATGTACTTGTGATACGCAACTGTAGACCGATTGGATATGCTAATGCAACTAAACCAGGAGATGGCTATAAAAAATGCTATGTACAAGGATCGGTGGGCAATCAGCGACTAGCTCACTGACTGTCTAAGCTTTGATTTGCAAATTAAAGTTTAACACCTCTTGAAGAATCTTCTGCATCTCCTGGTCGTTTGTGGGGCACGAGAAACCACGACAACAGGAAGGTGTTGGGGTGGGTGGTCTCTATTTGAATAACAGCAAGGACCTCTCCCCACTGGTGCCCCCTTCTAAACTGTCCAGTTGACCGCTAGCCCGGCCGCTGAAAGGGCCCATCTCGTTTGTATTCACTCCCCATTCAGACTGGGGGTGACTGCCTTTAGCTGCTGTGTGCAATCTATCTCAGTCTGCCATGCCATCAAAGTTGTGGAGCGTGATGTCTCTGCTTTAACTTAGATCCCTCCCCATCTATTTTTCAATATCCTTTCTGTTCTATGCTATTCAAATAATCAATCATTCAGCAATCAGCCTTCATCACAGAGTACCATTACCACTACGCTGAAACAAGCTATTCACGGGTTTCTGTCACGCCCTCACGGTGTCCTGCCTTCGTGTTTGCTGGAGGTCTACTTCTATTGGCTGTGGTCAGGTCCGGTGTAGCCAGCTGGTGTTCTCTGTAGTTACGTGGTTACTGGGTACACTTGATCTCCCGCTCTGTCTGTGGGAGCAAGAAGTTGAGTGATATGGTTTAACCTGAGTCCACTGGCTGCCTCGCCGAGTCTCACAGACACAAGTGTCATTTGTTAAAAATACCGACTGTAGTCCTATCAATCTGGGAACAAACCCTGCCCCTTTCAGGCAGCACCCTCACCACGTCTTGGTCACTGCTGTTGTTTTGCTCGGTCCTTGAACACTTTAAGTGGTTACAAATGTCTTTCACATATTGAGTCATTCTATCCCTGAAAGTCCCAGACTCCCCACAACCCGTATTTATCCCACAAAGGAGTCACATTGCTCGGCCCATCAATAATCCGCAGGGACTGAGGTCTAGCATACGGTTTCATTTTCTTCACAATCACTTCAGGATTCATGGTAATACATCAACCCACATCTTAAGATGATATGAAGGTAGGTGGAGGGGTAGGTGGGTAGTGCTGAGGAAGCAATACGATTGCAGGAGGAAGAATGGGTAAAAAAGTGGCAGATGGAATATAGTGTTGGGAAATGCATTTTGGTAAAAGCAATACTAGTGCAGACTTTAAATGAGCAGAGAATTCAAACATCGAAAAAAAATTAACTAATTGTAAAAATTTTTCCCATTTCTCTAAAGATAAAGAAATTTGAAGTTCCTTCTCCCATTCATTTTTAATTTTATCAGATATATCTGGTTGTGTATTCATAATCATATCATAGATGATTTCAATTAAACCCTTTTGATAGGGGTATAAGCCTACAATTTCTTCCATGATATCAGTTGGATATGAAATTGAAAAAGTAGGTAACATCATATTTAAAAAATCTCTAAACTGTAAGTATCCAAAAAATGAGATACGGGCAAATTATATTTATTAGATAATTGTTCAAAAGACATAAAACAATTATCCAAAAATAAATCATGAAAACATATTAATATATCCTTTGTTTTCCAAATCAAAAAGGCTTGATCCATGAGAGAGGGTTGAAAGAAAAAATTAGGTATAGTAGATAAAATTAGGTATAGTAGATAAAATAAATTTATTCAAGCCAAAAAATTTACAAAACTAAAACCATATCCAAAATGTATGTTTAATTATTGGATTAACCATTTGTTTATTCAATTTAGAAAAAACCAAGGGAAGCAAAGTTCCTAAAATGGAAGTCAGTGAAAATCCTTGTACAGAATTATATTCAAGATTAACCCATTGTAGACTGACATTAATATCCACATCTTGTCTCCAAAATATTAAATATCAAATATTAATTGCCCAATAATAAAATCTTGAATTCGGCAGTGCCAGGCCACTGGTTTTTTGGATTACTGCAAGTATTTTTTACTTAGCCTAGGATTTTTCAATTAGTTATTTTTTCTTCTATGTGTGCTAGACATACGTTAATTCAATTTAAAGTGGTACATAGGACTCATACGTCTAAAGATAAATTAGCTCATTTTTACTCATATATAAATCTGATTTGTGATAGATGTCAATCTGAGGTAGCCTTTCTGACTCATATGTTTTGGTCTTGCCCTCTTTTGGAAAAACTTTGGAAAGATATTTTTGATATATTCTCTACAGTTTTGCATATTGATGTACAACCTCACCCTGCTACTGCAATTTTTGGTTTACCAATGATTGATCTGCCCTCTTCAGCTCGGTGGATGATTGCATTTACTACTTTAATGGCTAGAAGATCTACTTTATTGAATTGGAAAGAGATAAATTCTCCAATAACGTCTCAATGGTTTTCTCAAACCATATCCTGTTTAAATTTAGAAAAATTTAGAAGTGGTACCTTTGACTTCTTGGTTAAATTTGAAGAAATTTGGAGGACTTTTATTCAATACTTTCACAGAATGTAATTTGACCTTTTCAGATTCCTTTATATTACTCATTAATTTGGGTAGAGGAGCGGAGTTGACGACACTGATAGTTTTTTTTTTGATGTAATAGAATAGCCCAGTTTGCTTTTTTTTAGTTTAGGTTTACTTGTGTTTAGTTTAGTATATTTTGTTTTGTTTTTTTTCAATTTGGGGTCTTTTTTTTACCATTTTTAAATTTTTTCTCTGGTATCCTGTTTATATTTAAGGTTTGGGAGGTTCTATTATATGCTGTTACCTATAGTTTTTACTCATACATTAACTGCCAACAATGTAAACTCACTCCCTTTGTACTATTATGACTGTTTGTACCTATTTTCGAAAAATTCAATAAAAAGATTGAAAAAGAAAGTGAATTCAAACATCGGAGGTGCAAAGGGATTTGGGAGTCTTTTCTTTCCTCTTTTTTCGGACACTGCCTCCAACCATATCCTGATAAGCCACAGCTGTAGCATATCAACTCCTTTATTGTTTTATCACTGGTCTGACAGTCCTTTGCTAGGTGCCCTGGTTGTTGGCATACAAAACAAACCCTCTGAGATGTCACAGCAGCTGCATCCACTATAGCCACTTTACAATTTCTCTTGCACTTTCTTTGATCTATCTCATTGGCCCATCTCAGAGAAGGTCAACCCCATTGCTATCACTAAATCTAAAATTTCCTGGAGGGCTGAGCTCAGCCCTTCCTTTATCATTCCCAGGAAGACTGGGGCATCACTCCATGGATTATCCAACCCTAAATACTCCTCATACACTCAATTTTTATGTTCTGCATAATCATCGCATCAGCTTTTTGAATCACTGCCATTATCATTTGCCAGTCACTTTAATCTCCTCCTTTCCACCCCCCAGATGCTGTCCCACTTCCCCTTTAAAACAGTGTTATCTTTCTTCATTGCTGGCATTCCCGGTAGTTGCCCATGTACGTCCTGTACCCACCTATTCATGAGGCACGTCGCTTTTTCCAACATGTGTATTTCATTAGTGTGCATCAGGTGAATTTCAACCATTTCCTCAAGCTTGCTCCAGAATTCCGAGTTCCCACACATGACTTTAAGTGAGGGCAACTCTGACAAAAATGCTGTTTCTCCCCAGGGGTGAAAGGCCTATGAATGGACGTAATCAAGGTCAAAGACTGGCTTGGATCATCAGGGATCTTGACCTGGCATAGCCTGACCTCAATAGGTGTCATCCTGATGCATCTAGATGCATCTAGGTAAAACCTCTCCCTGAAATATCTCCACACCAAATCTCACACAACGCAAAACTTAAACGACCAATACAGGTAAAACAGTAAAAACATAAAACTGCAAAGTATGTTCCTCACAGTCTGCCACTTGTGTGCATCTAAACTCATGATGCCTGCCGTATTTCTTTACATCACACTTGCAAAACACTTATACTAAAGTGCAGCTCCCAGAACAAGTGTAAACTGACATCCCAAACCTTCATTAAACTCCCTTCGCAAAATATGGAAGACCCAAATTAGCAATCATTTTATATTATATCTCAAGTGTCATCTAGGTAGTGCATTGTTTTGGTGACTCATTGGTTTGAACTGATTTAGGGTGTGACCTACAGAACAAGGAAACAATTGGGACTAACAAACAAAATACTGTATTTGGGACTGACAAGCCAAACATAAGACCACCAGACTGTAAGACATAGGAGCAGAATTAGGCCATTCAGCCCATTGATTCGGATCTGCCATTCCGTCATGGCTGATTCTGGATCCCACTGAACCCCATATCCTTTGATGCCCTGACCGATCAGGAAAGATCAATTTCTGCCTTAAATATACCCACAGATTTGGGCTCCACCGCAGTCCATGTTAGAACATTCCACAGAGTCTCCTAAGTCTGCACCTCTGATGTTTGAACCTTCTCCCCATTTAGATAATAGTCTGCACTATTGTTCCTTTCACTAAAATGCATTATCACACATTTCCCGACACTGTATTCCATCTGCCACTTTTTTGCCCATTCTTCCAATTGGTCTAAGTCCTGCTGTAATCACATTGTTTCCTCAGCACTACCTACCCCTCCACCTTTGTATCTTTGTATCATCCGCAAACTTTGTTTCAAAGCCATCAGTTCATTTATCCAAATCATTGACAAACAATGTGGAAAGAAGCAGTCCCAATACAGACCAGTGAGGAACACCACTAGTCACTGGCAGCCAACCAGAAACAGCCCCTTTATTCCCACTCACTGTCTCCTGCTTGTCAGCCATTCCACTATCCATGCCAGTATATTTCCTGTAACACCACAAGATTTTATCTTGCAATGCAGCCTCATCTGTGGGTCATGCTATTGTTTTAATAAGTTGTTTAGGTAATGGAACTAAATGCAAGTAACAAGGAACAATTTCATTAAACATGCAATATATTTACTTTCACAAAGTAAGTTTGAATGTTTGCAATGATAACACAATTTATTTCAAAATAGGTATGTATTATAGCGGTAGAAACAAATAATCTGGTTTTTACGACCCAAATATGGAGATAAATCAGGTTGCTACATTGTTTAGTGTGAACGACATATTTGACACAGCCACAGTGTATTTGATCTGCATCTCTGGAATTATCTGTGAAGTGCTGCCAAATTCCAACTTGATGCTTACAGGTTTCAGTAAGCAACTAACCAATCACCTAACCAGAAAAGAAGTCAGGTAAGCACATATCATTGTGGAGCTATGATCCCTCAAAATATAACTTTGGCATTGCAATAAATTAGGTTTTCATTTCTCTAAGCTATGAATTCGGATTTCACACAAACATCTCACCCATCTTCTACCAACATCTCCTTGCAACGTGCTTCAAAGATTTAAATACCTAAGAAATGAATGAATTGTAAATCATTTTTGATACTTTTCATATGTAGATGTTGCCAATCATTCACCGGATTTGCGGCTGAAGTAAAGCAATAAAAGAAGACTAAGAAATACTGACACTGAAATCGAGAAATCAGTAAGTATGAATCTACTTCAAAATGTGAATACAGTCTCTGAAACAATAGGATACAATAAATGCTTTATTTTATCTTTAACTCAAGGTAACATTTATTTCAGTGTAGAGTTTAGTTCACTATTTCTATGTACATTTTGAGGTAGATTATTGGATAATTCACCATTGTTACAATACAGCAGTTACATTTTGATGGTCTGCGTAGAATAGAGGTTCCTATGATGGAGGCTTCTAAAGACAGAGTGAGGAGCAGAGAGGTTTAGGGGGGTACTGGATGATAAGGTTTCTGCAGCTGATTGTACCATGAAAGGAAGACATTAGAAACATAGAAAACCTACAGCACAATACAGGCCCTTCGGCCCAAAAAGCTGTGCCGAACATGTCCCTACCTTAGAACTACCAAGGCTTTACCCATGGGCCTCTATTCTTCTAAGCTCCATGTAGCCATCCAGGAGTCTAAGAGGCCCTAACGTTTCCACCTCCACCGCCACCCCATTCCACGCACTCACTACTCTCCTCTGTACCTAACTCCAAGCACCTTAAAACTATGCCCTCTCATGCTAACCATTTCAGCTCTGGGGAAAAGCCTCTGACTATCCACCCGATAAATGCCTCTCATTATCTTGTGCACCTCTATCAACTCACCACTCATTCTCCGTCGTTCCAAGGGGAAAAGGCCGAGTTTACTCAACCTGTTCTCATAAGGCATGCTCCCCAATCCAGGCAACATCCTTGTAAATCTCCTCTGCTTCTATGGTCTCCACATCCTTCCTGTAGTGAGGCGACCAGAATTGAGCACAGTACTCCAAATGGGTCTGATCAGTGTCCTATATATTACCTCTCGCCTCTCAAACTCAATCCCACGATTGATAAATGCCGATGCACTATATGTCTTCTTAACCACAGAGTCAACCTGCATAGCAGCTTTGAGTGTCCTATTGACTCAGACCTTCTGATCCTCTGCATTCCACTCCACACTTACCATTAATACCATAACTTGCCATCATATTTGATCTACCAAAATGAACCACCTCACACTTATCTGGGTTGAACTCCATCTGCCACTTGGTCAGCCCAGTTTTGCATCCTATCAATGTCCCATTGTAACCTCTGACAGCCCTCCACACTGTCCACAACACACCCATCCCTCCACTTCTTCATTCGGGTCATTTATAAAAGTCATGAAGAATAGGGGTCCCAGAACAGATCCCTGAGACTCACCATTGGTCACCAGCCTCCATGCAGAATACGACCGGTCTACAACCACTCTTTGCCTTCTGTGGGCAACCCAGTTCTGGATCCACAAAGCAATGCCCCCTTGGATTCCAAGCCTCCTTACTTTCCCAATAAGCCTTGCATGCGGTGCCTTATCAAATGCCTTGCTGAAATCCATATACACTACATCTACTGCTCTACCTTCATCAATGTGCTTAGTCACATCCTCAAAAAATTCTATCAGGCTCAAAAGGCATGACCTGCCTTTGACAAAGCCATGCTGACTATTCCTAATCATATTATGCCTCTCCAAATGTTCATAAATCCTGCCTCTCAGGATCTTCTCCATCACCTTACCAACCACTGAGACTCACTGGCCTATAATTTCCTGGGCTATCCCTACTCCCTTTCTTGAATAAGGGAACAACATCTGCAACCCTCCAATCCTCCTGAACCTCTCCCGTCCTCATTGATGATGCAAAGATCATCGCCAGAGGCTCAGCAATCTCCTCCTTCACTTCCCACAGTAGCCTGGGGTACATCCCGTCTGGTCCTGGTGACTTCTCCATAGTAAAGCAAATAGTATCAAAGAAGTAACATGCAGACAGGGATACAGAATTAGGGAAAATTACGAAGGTTATGTGACATCAAAAATAAAGCTGAAGATAGGGCTATTCCATTTGAAAGAATGGATCAATAAGAGTATGAAGCATGCAGAAGGCTAGAGATGAAAACGGGAAGGAAACAAAGATGCGGATGAAAGTTTCACCTGAAGCAGAACCAAACTAGGGAAAGAAGTTGGCAATGGTGGTGGAGTGGACGTGCAGAGACTTATTCATGGAGAAGGTAAGAATGCTTAAATTGAACACTGAAGTTTTGAATATTTTTGGCAGGTCTTAAGCAATTTCCTGTGGAAAATTTGAATTTCATTTGTGACATGCATACATTCCTTTGATTCTTTTGATCTTTCCAACACTTAGTTGGAATAAAACAAACACTCATTTAGAATAAACACTTGAATAATGAAGTGATTAAAGGGTATGGTAAAAGAGCAAGGAAACTGCTCAAATTATTTAAATTTCTATAACTCTGATTCACTCACCACTTGAACGAAACCCCTGAATCTGTAAGACTTGGAGGAGGATTTTTGCTGTTCAACAACAAACTGCCAGATGTTGTATTGCAGTGTCCGGTGAGCAGATATGGCTACCATCTTTGAACTATGACTTTGGCAATAGATGATCTGTACTGTAGATGAAAAGAGATGGGGCTGTGAACTGGGATTAGTTGTCTTAGTTTCAGGATCTTGTTGCAGGAGTTCTGCTTCACAAGGGTGTAAGTGAGGATGCTCATTGATGATTTCACAATCTTCGGCTCCATTCACAATTCCTCAATAATGAACCAGCTATGCCATGAAACATCAACATTTAGACAGTACTCTGGCATGGGTTGTAATAAGGAGGTATTTAGGCTTGGCTTCAATATGTTCTTGTGCAACTGAATCCTCGATTTCCTCACCTGCAGACTCCACTCAATCTGAATTTGCAACAACATCTCCTCCACAATCTCCATCAGCACATTGGACCACAAGGCTGGGTGCTCAGCCCCCTGCTCTACTTTCTTAATACTTATGACTGTGAGGGTAAGAAGCTCCAATGTCATATTTAAATTTGGCTGATGACACCACTGTCATTAGCAGAATCAAAGATGGTGATAAATTAGCGTATAGGTGGAAGATTGAAAATCTAGCTGAGTGGTGCCACAATAACAATTGCTCTCACTCAATGTCAGCAAGACCAAGGAGATTATTATTGACTTCAGGAGGACGAAACTAGAGGTCAAAGAGACCGTTCCCATTGGGGGATCAGAGGTGAAGAAGGTCAGCAACTTTAAGTTCCTTGGTCTTATCATTTCCAAGGATCAGTCCTGGGTCCAGCATGTAAGTGCCATTACAAAGAAAGCATGGAAGCACCTCTACTTCCTTAGAAGATTGCAAATAATCTTCATGTCATCAAAAATTTAAACAAACCTCTACAGACGTGTGGTGGAATAATACTGATTGATTGCATCACAGCCTGATATGGAAACACCAGTGCCCTTGAATGGAAAGCCTACAAAAAGTAGTGGATACAATGCTGTCCATCATGGGTAAAGCTCTCCCCACCATTGAGCACATTGCCACACAGCATTGTTGCAGGAAAGCAACATCTACTGTCAAGAACCCCCGACATCCAGGACATGCTCTCTTCTCTCTGCTGCCATCAGGAAGAAGGTGCAGGAGCCTCAGGACCCACACCACCAGGTTCAGAAACAGCTATTACTCCTCAGCCATTGGACTCTTAATCCAGAGAGGATAACTTCACTCAACTTCATTTGCCCCTTCACTGGCCCATGGACTCACATTGAAGGACTCTTAATTTCATGTTCTTGATATTTATTGCTTATTTATTTATTATTAGTAGTATTATTTGTCTTTTTCTTTTTGTATTTGCGCAGCCTGTTATCTTTTGCACATTGATTGTTTGTCCATCCTGTTGGGGGTGGTCTTTCATTGTTTCTATTGTGTGTCTTGTACATACTGTGAATGCCCCAAGCTGAGGCAGTACAATACAAAGATCAAGTTGTTGCCCATTCAGCAAGCTCCTCTTCTCTATGCATCTGATGAATCCAAAGGACCGACAGAGACTGATGCAGTTTGGTACCAGCAGTGACACAGGAGTTGGCAGTCATCACTGAACTCAATTTAGGATTGCCTTAGGGACTCCCACACCGGATTTTTCCATCAGGATTAATTCCTGAATCCTTACTGATGTGTGGGTATGGCCACAAGGCAGCGGAGGTTTGAGATCAGAGCTTCCCTTCTCCTAGATGAGCTGCCAACTACAGTTGACAAGCCCCACTTGCCCAAAGCCACTGGTTTTAAGGCACCAGTAACCCACCTATGCCCTTTTTCCTATCAATAGAAACAATTCTGCCAGTCTTAGTAGCTAAGTCAGAAGTGAATGCCAGGAGCTGGATTTAGCTGTCAAAGGCAATTTGAGGTGCACGCCATTGGGAGTATTTAATAGGTAGTGGGAGCTTGTTCCCATTATCACCTCCCCTACAACAACCTCAAGAAACCTTAAGGCAAGAGCTGCAAAAGTGTTGAAAAAGTAGGATCACAGCCTTCCAACACCCATGAGTTCCTCTTTGTATCTTCCACCCATACAATATTACTAGGATGTCCCTCCAGTGATTATTAAAGGATGCAAATTTACAGTAAGCAATATGGTGAATTGGGAGACATTCAGCTTTAAAGTGTAAACAAAAGACCTTCTTGGTTGATTCCTTCTCCCCACTCTAACTCACACAAATAAACTGTCTATTGGAGGTGTCCTTCACACCTACAGCTCTCCACTGTTTTCCACCTAAAGCCCAGGGCTACAATAGATCAGATCCCATTGACTCCTCAGAGCATCTACTGTCTTTATTTCCGATGTTGAGTAATGCTAACTCAAAAATACTCCCGTTAGTCTCTGCCATGGCTATACCATATCACGTCATCAGTTGTGAGAATGTGGTGAGTGCGCGTGTGGCTGTTTGATAGAGCAGTGAATTGATTGGGCTTCGTATGCACAGAGGACTCTCTTTTTAGGGGCATGGGGTTTTGAGGGCACATATCTGTTGTCTTGGTGGTCACAATTCAGAGCTCCCACACCAGAAGTTGCCCAGTGTGTACCGTTACTAACATGACTCCATAAAAATGTTTTGTCGTACTACTCTGTTATGGTCCCTACTCTGTTCAATACGTAACATTTTGGCAATGAGGATCAAAAGAAGAATGGCTGGTCTACTCCAAGCTCCCAGTCCATTTTGGGCCACAGCTATGGCAAAACCGACCCCTGGAACCTGGCTGCAATGGCTGAAAAACTTCCTGGACTACATTGGACTCCTAAAACTTTTAAGACCAGTGGCAAAACTGGAGGAAGCAATGAAACTCATGCTGCTCTGCATGCACTTGGGGAAACTTGGATGGAAATACAATACTTTTGTAGGGTAACTTATTTGGTGGAAATGTGCATAATTCACAACCACTGTCATTGAGTTGGAGTTTTACTTTAAGAGGCTCTTCTGATGTGAGGACATAATTATGTGTTTTAGCTTGCTTTGTGTTCAGTTTTTTGGTGTTCAGTAAATTAGTTGCTAAGGCTTTTCTGAAACATAAAACACCTTCACCATTATATTTGCAAAAACCTACACTTCCATGCTTTGCAAATACAGAACAAATCTGAACTGACAGACACATTTAAAGTTTTGGACAATGTGTGGGGGACACAAAATGATGTCTTTATGGCCTGCTTCAGCTTCTCACAGCTATGGCAGACCCCCAGTAAGAACATAAATGATTTCATCAAAAGACTGACCCTCGCCGTGCAGGAATGCAACTACAAAGATATTTGTCATGTTTTTAATATTGTAGTAATATTTGAAAAAAATTGTAAATATATCATTTGATTAATCATTCTTTGTTTGTTTACATAATTGATTATGAGTTTGGTAAGAAGTACATGCATGGCATACGTCATTATGCCACCACATCATATATGAGCGACTCACTAAAAACAAGGGAAAAAGCTAAGTAGACAATCATCTCAGCTCCTGTGTTTCTCTTTCAATTAGTTTCTGGAGCTGCAAAATGTAACAGCATAACAGCGGTGACGGGGATGTATTAAGATGAACCAGAGATGACTACTTGCCTGTTGAAGCACAGTGTGTTTTTTTTTCAGAAGAGAGAACTGTTCAAGTTAAAAAGAAGGCAGAAACAGACAAAATTAACAAGCAACAAGTACGGCCACCAGTTCATAAACAGTGAACACTGGGTGATAATAACAATAATAAATTTAATAAAAGCAGAAACAGCTAGCTACAATGGAAAAATTGACATGATCGATTGCATAACAGATAACAGATGTATACTGAACAAGTTGAGCAGTATTTTGAAGCAAATTAAATAGTCAGTGTTGCTGGGTGCAAAGGAGAGAAAAACGTAGTTTGCTGAGAAGTTTAACTGCTCCAACCAATGGAGGAACATTTTAAATTGAAAACATTGTTGATTGCAGGATGCTTTAGGTTTCTTAAGTGGAATCAAAAGGATGGGAATCCATTCCAGCTTATGCGGCAAAATTGAAAAAAATGGTCTGTGCTTTGTCACTTCAGTAATGGGCTTAACCATGCATTGAGAAATTGTTTTCTTTGTGGAATAAAGATCAAAAGTCAAGTTTCAGTTTTAAAAAGAGCACCAATTTGCATGCTGTTGATGAAAAATCTGATAATGATGAGCGTGATATGGGACTGAGTAGCCTTGAGATTTACAAAGTGAAAACTAACAATGTGGCTCACACCAGAAATTAATGACAAATTAATTAAAATGGAATTGGACACTGGCTCAGCTGTTTGTCTTTCCACAAAATGAGTTTGAAGTGCATTTCAACGATACTGAACTAAACTGGAGAAAAGTTAGCTCCTGTGGGAATGATTATTTTAACAGTGAAATACAATAACCAACAAGCCATATAATTGTTATATGGTTATATGGACAGAGCAGTGTGAGATGACTTTCCAAAAGTTAAAGGAAATGGTGATGTCAGACACTGTATTCACACATTAGAATTCTTATCTTCCAATGAAGCTTGCCCCACTTGCCTCACTATATCGTATATATTCAGTCATTTCACATTATGAGTAATGAAAGTGGGCACCTCATAGCCCCGTAGAGTTTGACAGAGAGCCCTTGAATCTGGTTTGGAGTGTAAAACATTTCAACCAATACTTGTATGGGAGGGAGTTTACCCTCATTACTGATCATCAACCACTGGTGTCCATTTTCAGTCCACAGAGGGGTGTTCCACTAACAGCAGCAACATGAATGCAGGGATGGGCTCTGCTGCTTGGAGGACACAATTACAAGATCAAATTCAAGAGGAAATGCTGATGGGTTGTCCCGTTTACCCTTGCAAAAGAAAATACCTGATAAAATTACAAAGGATGACACTCCTCTTGAAGTGTTCCCTCTAATAGAAAGTCTCCCTATTACAGCAGAGATGATCCAAAGGGAAACCAGAAAAGACCCCATACTGTCTCAGGTCTACATGGCAACCCAAAATGGCTGGAATGCACAGGAGAAATTTCAGTTCCCCTATTTTTGCCAGTGCTGGGATGAACTTGCCCCTGACAGGGGTTCCATTATGTGGGGATTGAGAGTTGTTGTACCATCCAAGCTGAGAGCTAAAGTGTTGGATGAGTTACAGTACATGCCAGTCATCTAGGCATGGTTGAAATGAAAACATTGGCTTGAAGTTTTGTCTGGTGGCCTGGGATAGATCAGCAGATCGAGCAGCTTGTCATGCACTTTTCTGGATGCCAACACGTCCAGAAGATGCCAAGAGCAGTGCCTCTCCATCCCTGGGAATGGCCTGCATTGACCTGGCAGAGGATTCATGTGGATTTTGCCACACCATTCATGGGCACAAATTTCTTGGCAGTAGCCAAAGTGGCAAGAAGTGTTCTCAATAGCCTTGCACAGTGTTGAAACGTTGAGAAGCCTCTTCTCAAGGCCTTGTGTTCCAGAACACTTATTCAGTGACAATGTATCACAGTTTGCTGTGGAACAGTTTTAGTCATTCATGAAAATAGATGGAATAAGTCCAATTACATATGCAACCAGCTACAAATGTCTTGGCAGAAAGGTTTGTCCAGAGTTTAAAGAACACACAATGAACAATATCAGTAGAACACATTACACTGAATCAGAAGCTCACCAATTTTCTCCCTACACATTGCAATGCAGCACACTCCATAACCAACAACTTGGCAGTTATGCTGTTCTTGGGTCATTCCTTGTGCTCACGCTTGGATCTCATCAAACCCAATCCCAGGATATGCAGAGACAAATTGCGGGATCCTCAAACAAGGAGGTTCGATGTTTCACTCCTGGATAAACAGTCCTGGTGAGGGACCACAGAGATGATCAAAAGTGGGCACTTGGAAAGGTTAAGGACAGAACTGGACCGCTCTCCTATACAGTGCAGATTGCGCCCTCTTGAAATTCGATGAAGTATTGCTTGTTCTAACATTGGCTCGTGGAGTCCAACATGGGAGGACACTGTCCAAAAAGCATGGTTTGTCCTGGGACAAAGCATGCTCCACAGTTCACCACCGGGAGGCAGTCAGGAGACGCCTTAAACAAGTTTACCCCTCTCCCGAAAACATCGATGTTTGCTGCGGATACCGACCCGCCATCTGCAGCCTTCACAGAGATGCCACCATTGTGGGGAAAGTCATGCCAAATGCCCAAACAAAAGCATCAAAAGACAGTCTGCCAGTTCCCTCAGAAGCTAGGAAGCCTCAAAGAGGTGGGCTTCCGTAAGCAAAGTGCCAGGAGAAAACAGCAGAACTCAATCCCCAGCTCCACATAAGGGGTCAGCAAGAGTGAAAAAGTGGGCACTATTTTTCAGACCCATGACACAAGCCACTGAAACCAGCTTTCTTATCTGGTTACACTCACAGTGGACAACCAGTTCATGAAACCTGAGCTGGATACGAGGTCACCCATTGCCTTGGTTAGCGAATTGGCTTTATGCCAAATTCCAAAATTTGGCAAAGTTAGCGTTCCACAGCTACACTGGAGATGGTGTAAATTTTGTGGTGTCTTTATAGCAGAAGTGGTTCACTGGGGACCTACTTCACTTACCCATGCATGTGGCCAGGGGAGGCCAATGATCTAATTTATAGGGCAGAAATTAGATTAAAATGGTGCCATTGGTGCTGTCCTGCATCAACTGTATTGGGGGTAGGCGCTGGGCATTGAGTTCCCCATTGGAAAAACACCAGTGGGTTTTCCAAGCTGAAACCGTGATCCAGTGGCTAAGTTCAAGTTTAAGGAAAACTGCCAGCCAAAGTTTTACAAGAAGTGCCCAGTACTATACGCGGTGGGCACAAAGGTAGTGGAAGAACTTCACTGACTGCAGAGAGCAGGTATGATACAGCCAGCTGTCCAGGAGTGAATTTGTGCCAAGCAAGTAGCCATGAAACAAAACCATGATATGCACACCAGACTGTTAATGTTTGGCGTCAGACACAAAGTCTACACGTACATCTTGCAGGAAGAAAACTGGCTCCCAGCTGTCATCTGGAATTGTCATGGTCAAGTAGCGGAACTTGAGCTGGTAGACGCACAAATTGTGAGGCAACTTTTGGATTATATACGCTAGCGAACTGACGCCAGGGAAGCGACAAAAGAGTCCTCTGCTGATGAAGCCAGCATCCTCCCAGATGAACTAATGGATGCTTCATCAAGGGAAGAAGAGATTCTCAATCCACTGCCCTCAACACCAACCAACCAGAAAGGAACAGAGAGAAAGAGAAAAGCAAATCCATGCCGCCACCCCCCCCCCCACCCACCCAGTGACAGTCCACAAGCACGCAACAGTGAGTTTACCGCTACCAAGTAGGTAAACTCTTCATTGTTTCTCTCAGTTAACCTCAGTTATTCCCTTCCTCTGTGGTTCCCATCTATAGGGAAGAGAAAGGTAACATACCCAATCAATTGTGAGAATGTGGTGAGCATGCCTATAGCCACCATTTTATCATGGCTGATCCTTTTCCCTCTGAACTGTATTCTCCTGCCTTCTCCCCATTATTTTTCACACCCTAACTAATTAAGAACCTAAGTACCTCCACCTTAAATACAGCTGATGACCTGGCCTCTACAGCCACCTGTGGTAATGAATTAATTCCACTGATTCACCAACTTCTGACTAAAGAAATTCCCCCTCATCTCCATTCTAAATTGAAGTCCCTCTATTCTGAGGCTGTCCCTTTGGTCCTGGACTCCCCCACTATAGGAAGCACCATCTCCACATCAACTCCATGTAGGCCTTTCAACATTTGATAGATTTCAATGAAATCCCCTCTCATTCTTCTAAAGTCTAGTGTGTTAAGGCCCAAAGCCATCAATCACTTCTCATTAAGCCTTTCAGTCCTGGAATTATTCTTGTGAACCTCCTCTGAACCCTCTCCAATGTCAGCACATCCTTGCTGAAATATGCTGCTCACAAAATGTCAAGTGCAGCCTCGCTAGTGCCTTATAAGTCCTCAGCATTGCACCCTTGCTTTTATATTCTAGTCCTCTTGAAATAAAGCTAACATTTCATTTGCCTTCCTCACTACAGACTCAACCTACAAATTAACCTTTAGGGAATCCTGCACAAGGACTCCCAAGTCCCTTTGCACATTGGGTTTTTGAATTTTCTCCCCATTTAGAAAATAATGTAGGCTTTTATTCCTTCTGTCAAGGTGCATAACCATACACTTCATTTTATTTGCCAGTTCTTTGCCCATTCTCCTCATCTGTCCAAGACTTCTGCAGCCTCTCTGCTTTTTCAAACACTACCTGCCCCTCCACCTATCTTCGCATCATCCACAAATGTGGCCATAAACCCATCAATTCCATCATTCAAACCATTGACATAAAACATAAAAAGAAGCAGTCTTGAGGCAGACCCCTGTGGAACACCATTAGTCACTGGCAGCCGGTCAGAAAGGCTCCCTTTATTCCAGCGGCAGCTAATCAGACACTGATCTATCCACACCAGTATCTTTCCTGTAGTGTAATGGGCTCTATCTTGTGAAGTAGCCTCATGTTTGGCACCTTGTCAAAGATCTTCTGAAAATCCAAGTTCCCAGCATCCACTGATTCTCCTTTGTCTATCCTGCTTGTTATTTCTTCAAAGATTTCCAACAGATTTTCAGGCGAGATATTCCATTAAGGACTTTGCCTACTTTGACCTATTTGTCATTGTGCCTCCAAGTACCTCGAATCCACATTTTTAACAATCACCTCCAACATCTTCCGAACCACTGAGGTCAGGCTAACTGGCTAATAATTTCCTTTCTTCTGCCTTCCTTCCTTCTTGAAGAGTGGAGTGACATTTGGAATTTTCCAATCCTTCAGAGCTATTCCCAAATCTAGTGATTCTTGAAAGATCTTTAGTAATGCCTCCACAATCTCTTCAGACTTCCAGGTGTATGCCACTTGGTCCAGGTGACTTATTTACCTTCGGACCTTTCAATTTCCTAAGCACCTTCTCCCTAGTAATAGCAGCTGCACTCACTTCTGCCCCCTGACACTCTCAAACTTCAGGCATACAGCTAGTGTCTTCCATGTGAAGACTGATGCAAGATACTTATTCGGTTTGTCCTTGTCTCCCATTACCATCTCTCCCGCATCATTTTCCAGTGGTCCAATATTACTTCTTTTACTCTTTATATGTCTGAAAAAGCTTTTAGTAACTTCTTTGATATTGTTAGCTAGCTTACCTTTCTATTTCATCTTTTCCCTCCTTACGATTTTATTAGTTGCCTTCTGCTGGTTTTTCAAAGCTTCCCAATCCTCTAACTTCCTGCTAATTTCTGCTCCATTCTGTGCCCTCTCGTTTGCTTTTATGTTGGCTTTGACTTCCTTTGTCAGGCACAGTTACGCCATCTTGCCTTGAGAATATTTATTTGGGACAATCCCAGGATCCATGGTTTTAAGTGATGAAGGGCAAGTGAAGGAGGAGAAGGGTGGTTACTCTTGCCCACACTGCATCAGAATATATGGATCCCAGATCAGTCTTTACATCCACCTGTAGACCTACCAACAGACAACCCCTTTGGAGAACATGATACTCAATTCGAGTTATCGCACAACTACTACAAAATGTAATAAATTGTATTAAGTACAAAATGAAACAAAACAAGTTTTCCAATATTTTATGCAAGGCTATTTGTTCAATCTGAAAGAATACTTGTGTTGACAATGCAGTGTTACTAACCTCACCGCAGGATTGCAGAGACATCTCTTGTTTTGCATCATAATCAATGACAGAAGGCACTTCAACGAGTAAAATGCAACAGCATAATTCCTCTTAGCTGAATCCCCCCTTAACTGATGCTCTTAATTGTTGAATTACACTTCTAAATTTTAATTGCACGGAGATACAATATTTTTAGATACATCAGTAAAGATGTCAGCATTTACAGTAAGTAATTGTTTCAGCATTAATAGAATTATATAGTTAAACTGTAGAAACCCAGAAATACATTTCCCATTTTATCATGAAATTCTTTATTGCTGATGTCCACTAAAGCTAATGACTTGTATTTTCTTCACTTAGTGTAACATATGTTTAAATTATATTCAAAATAATTCAATCAGAACTAACTCATTCAATTCAAAATATTTCTATTCAGTTTAACCCACATATCTACTAAAAGAATATTTCTTAGGCTCATGTGTCACTTTAGTTTCTAGAACCACAATTTTTAAAGCTGCTAAATTGTTTATTATGCTGCTCTGTTCAAGTATAGCGGACGAGTTAAATAGATGTGAATTTAACTGCAGGGGAATTGTCTCTATGCTTAGAGAACACCTCACTGCAATCACAAATTTCTGCAGTATTTCCTTTGGATTGACACAAATATCTTGATTTGTTTTTAGGTTTTAGCACATACAACTTTCAACATACTTTCACTAGGTAGACTTCTGATTAATTAAAGTTATACATAGATTCTTCCAAAAATTTCTCAATACAGAATTTAATTATTCCCATCAAGAAAAGGAGTGCACTCATACTTAACTATTGGATATTGTTAAGAATTTTCTCTATACACATTCCTAAAGTTCTTTGCAATCTTATAACAAGGTTCTCAAATCAGAACAAGCTTTGTTATTCTGAGACATAGTGTATCAAGATGATTTAATTGAGTGATTGAGAGAAGACAGGTTTACAGCAATAACTGCATTGATATTGCTAAAAATACATAATATAAAACAGTTAGAAAAAGCCTTTTACTTTCTTCTCAAAGTGCATTTTATGAACCTTGGGGTGCATTTTATTTCATGCAGTTGTTGTTTAATAAAAATATCAGTGCCTCTACTCCAGACCTAGAGGTTAACCTCTTGAAGGATTCTCCAGCTCTTCAACCCCAACTTCAAGGGAAAAAATAACCAAACCACAAATAAGGCTACAGCAAAAATTTCACTGTGGTTACACTGGTGGAGCAGAATAAGTTTGAAGGAAATTTCTTCCATAATGGTTATGATTATTAGGGGATTAATAACACATCATTTCACTGTTAACTAAGTGAGTAGGTAGATGGATTAATTTAGCTATAATAATAAATATTGCTGATCAGCTATAATAAATAAATAATAAATATATACAAGTTATCTCACAATACAGCAGCAGAGGAGAAAGAAAGAGCATGTTTATAACATGTGAAGTTTAAGATGTTGTAACTTTGAGCAAGCAGTAAGATCAGTTATGAGTAGATAGCAGCAGGCTTTGTTACTTGACCATGTATGACTAAAGACAAGCTCAATCAAGCCTCTCTGACAGAGGCATGCCACTTAATCTAAGATCAGTAGGAACATGCAATAGCTTTATCTGCATGATTTTTCTAGTGTTAAGATGGTATTAGAAATCCCACCATGTTGTTCCAGAAATCTTTTTATGAAATCATAACATTTGTTCATGCCAGTCCCAAAGCAGTGTTCATGGACTCCCTCATGTTTCAAAAACATTGGGGTGCTAAGGGTCTAATTTATTATATTGGTAACTCTCATTTCTTCCAGAAGGTAACTGTAAAGGAGTCACACCTCAATTGATCAGAGCTTATTTAACTCATGGAAAGCATTGGTAAGAATTGAGTCTGTGCTATAATGAAAGGACTGATAGCAGAATCCACCTAAAGGGCAGAAGGACGTGCACAGGTGTCTGTGTGCAGGATGCAGCTCCTTGTGCAAAGACACATATAATAGAAAGTTGCAAGGGAGGTATCCACAGGGGCATGAGTGCCCCACCTCAGGGAACCCTGCATCATGGCTTCAGTACTTTGAAATACATAATAATAAAAACTATAAGGTGCAATAAGAAGGATTATATAAAATAAATTAAACAAGTAGTACAAAAAGACAGGAAAAATACTGAAGTAGTGTTCATGGGTTTATTAACCATCCAGAAATCTGATGGCAGAAGGGAAGAAGCTGTTCCTGAAAAGTTGAGAACATGGCTTCAGGCTCCTGTACCTTCTCCTCGATGGCAACAATGAGAAGAGGGCATGTCCTGGGTGTTGGAGGTCCTTAATGATAAATGCTGCCTTTTTGATGTACACCCATAGGAATTAGTGGGGAACTTTGCTAACATACCAATTCTTCTCAAACTCCTAATGTAATAAAGCCACTGTTGTGTCTTCTTAGTAATTTCATCAATATGTTGGGCCCAGAATAGATGCTCAGAGATGATGATGCCCAGGAACTTGAAACTGCTCACCCTTTCCATTTCTGATCCATCAGTCAGGTAGTGTGTGTGTTCCCTTGACTTTCTCTTCCTGAGATTTACAATCAATTCCCTGGTCTTACTGACGTTGAGTGCAAGGTTGTTGCTATGACACCACTCAACCAGCTGATCTATCTCACTCCTGTACGCCTCCTCATCACCATCTGAAATTCTGCCAACAATAGTTTATAGATGGCGTTTGAGTTGAGCCTGGCCACACAATTGTGGGTGTAGAGAGAGTAGAGCAGTGGGCTAAGCACACATCCTTGTGGTGCACCAGGGTTGACTGTCAGCGAGAGGAGATGTTTTTTCCGATCCGTACAGACTGTGGTCTCCCGGTGAGGAAGTCAAGGGTTCAGTTGCAGATCAAGGTACAGAGGCCCAGGTTTTGCAGCTTGTTGATTAGGACGGAGAGTATGTTGGTGTTGAACGCTGAGCTGCAATTAATAAACAACAGCCTGACATAGGTATTGCAATTATCCAGGTGATCCTAGACCAAGTGGAAAGCCAGTGAAATTGTATTTGCTGTAGACATATTGAAGCAATAGGGAAATTGAATTGAGTCCAGGTCCTTGCTTAAGCAGGGGTTGAGTCTGGCCATGACCAGCCTCTCAAAGCACTTCATCACAGTGGATGAAAGTGCAAATGGGTGATAATCAGTTAGGTAACTCACCCTGCTCCCCTTGGGCATGGGTATGATTGTCACCCTTTTGCAAACCCTGCCAAAGCTGATATATATCTGATTCCATCTCTAGCCTCAATTGGAATTGTTTTTTCGCCTTAAAATAGCCTTCCATGGGTCATACCTGGTCTTCTTGTATAGTTCTGGATCACCAGACTTGAATGCCGTACACTTAGCCCCTCAGTGGACTAGTTCAATCATGGCTTTTGGTTTGGATATTTCTGATATGTTCTCAAAGGCATACACTCCTCTACACAGCTCGTGATGAAGTTGGTGACAACTGTGGCGTGTTTACTCAGACTCAGAGATGAATTGTTGAACGCTGTGCAGTCCGCCGACTTCAAGCCCTCCTGTAAATGCTCCTCTGCCTCTCTTGACCATACCTTCTTGGTACTCACCAAGGTGCTGCAGTCTTTAAGCTGGGAAAGGATTACAACCAGGTGACCGGACTTCCCAAAGTGTGGGTGCGGGATGGCACAGTGAGTGTTCGTGATTGATGGTGGTATAACAATGGTCAAGTGTGGTGGCTCCTCTGGGTCCTCGGTTGGTTGTTGTTTAGGGACTTCTTCAAGTTGGCCTGGTTGAAAACTCCCACAGTGATAGGCATCAGGGTGCATAGACTTGTGCTTGCTGCTTACATTGCTCACCTCCTTCAGCGCCTGCCGGACATTAGTCTGAAGTCCGCTACCAGGATGATGACAGAAAACTCTCTCAGAGGATAAAGGAACTTTCCTTAATTGCAGGGAATGTGTAACGAATAGGAACTCAGCAGGTCAGGCAGCATCTTTGGAAATGAATGAACAGGTGATGTTATGGCCCAAGACCCTTCATCAGGACTGAGTTCATCTCAGCCCGAAATGTCAACTGCTTGTTCATTTCCATAGATACAGCCTGATCTGCTGAGTTACTTCAGCATTTTGTATGTCTTGCTTTGGATTTCCAGCATCTTCAGACTGTCTCTTGTGTAATGAATAGTGCTGCTTTGTGTTCTTATTTAATTTTTTTTCCCTGACTCCCTTCAAAATAGAGGTCAACTCTGGGAATTATTTATTTGTAGTCCGCGCTGTCTTTTAGTTGTACCACCTGAAATCTGTCACCCTGTCGTAAATTTGTTTGTAATGAATGGGACTGCAACTGAAACGTATGATGCATCAGAGACAATATTTGAGGAGAACTATAAACAACCCGACAGACCGAGCTGGCTCAGTGTAAAAGTATAAAGAATGCCTGAAGAGTCTTCAAGCAAGCTTGCGTGGTTTCTGCCTACTTCTGCTCCACAGTTGTTGAGTCAGGTTAAAACAGGTGGTAAAAATTTCCACAATGTTGGCCTTGAGCTCCGTATCAGATATTAAGAAGACATCAATCAGTTAGCAATTGACAATTCTCCTGACAGGATATATTTGCAGTCAAAAATCATATGATGTTCAATGACAACTTCACAGCATCTTCACTTCCTATTTTTGTGCTTATCTAATTTGGTTATCTCTCAGACTAATTACACACACCATAGACCTGCAGTAGTCATAAAGCACAGATATGAACATAAACAGATGTGGACTACCTATTTTTACAAAATGATAATGTAGCTCTAGTATTTTAATATTTTCTGAAATGCCATTGATTAATAAAATGTAATGAAACTGTCAAGATATCACAATATTAAACTAATGCAAAATTAAATAATTGGCATTGTCAAATTGATGAGTTATGCAGCATATTTTCAGCTCCTCGCAGGTGTGGAAAGATTAAAGGAAGTTCTGAATTATAGCTTTAGTGTCAAGCTTATGGACAGCTAAACTTTGATAAACAGGAGCTAACTTGTAGTGCTTCCTAATAATTATATGCTTAGAAGCTTGCTCGTTTCTTTATCTGAGCAAGACACAATTTAACACCAGGCAGCAAATAATCCATTAATCTTTTATTAAAACATAACATTGTAAAATAAATGACATACAATTGCATCATTTTATTCATTTCTTTTAAGTATATTTACTCATCAAATTAAATGATCCTGATATTTGTGTTGTATTATTTTTCTTGTTATTTTATATGCATAACAAAAGTAGGAAATTTGATATAACTTTGATATTAGAATTTAGAAGAATATTAAACGGAGCCATCAAATTATTATTAACTGCCTAGGAGTGAGCTCCTCACTCTATATTCCCACTTGGGATCAATAAAGTATTTACTATTATTATTATTATTATTATTATTATATCACAGAGATGTTGCTGTTCATAAACAAGATAATTCCATACTAACTCTTTCTAGCCTATCGTCAAAGTAATTTTATTAATAACTAATGGAATGTAAGAGTCATAGGCCAGTTAGTTGATGAGCATACACGGTCCACTGCTTTCTCTCACTCTTAGGTAAAAGGAAATCAACATATATATCAGGGGAAGCTTTCATCCCTTAAGACTGCAAGGCATTTGTAAATTATAAAACCAGTGACACTAGTTCTCCAAAGGTGATAACTAGAAAGCAATGTCAGAGTGCCTGATTTCAACTTCCATTACAACATGACAAATTCCTGGAAATGCTCTGCAGTAACTTATCATTGGAAACTTCACATGCCTGACCTTCTCCCAAGAGGACTAAAGCTATGGCAGTCATCAGAACAAATTAACAATCAATTTAAGGCTTCTAAAAAAGCAATGCCCTGGATTTTACGGTACAAGTAATTGTGAGGCTCTCAGAGTTCAGGATTATCAGTGTGTAAATTTGCTGGTAATTCTGCATTTGCACATCTGCAGATGAACCTGGAAATCAGGAAGCTGCTGTCTGAAGTGCCCAGCTCCTCCTGTGATTATAGTAATAATAACATCTCACTCAGAGACTCAGCATTGAAAGGCAAGGAACAGAATGAACCTGAAGGACTTAAAACTAACATATACACTAAATACAGTTAGGGATGATTTAATTCAATAGAAATAATCTTTCAACAGTGGGCTATCTTCCTAAATGCTAAGCTATCTCACTGATAGTGAAAATTAATCTTTATAACAACAGAATATTATTTCTTCAGATCAAAGTTTTAACTTATTCTAACTTCACTGTACCTCTTAATCTTGCTCTTCTTCCAATCTCATTATTCTAATTTCTGCACTGGATTTAATATTAAATTAAACATTACTTTTCCTGGTTCAGATTCAGTCAGCATGGGTCATTACTATTTTAGTAGCTTAATTTGATGAGAAGATATGCAATTCCACTCTTTTGTCACACAGATCCCAGAACTTCTCCTGAGAATGCTGAGCCATTATGGTTCTCTGATCCCAAATGGGGAAGCAAGGCGGCATAACAGTTAGCGCAATGCTATTAAAGTGCTAGCAGACCGGATTCAGTTCCCGCTGTTAGATAGGAGGTTGTACATTCTCTCCCGGACTGTGTAGATTTCCCCCGCGTGCTTCACTTTCCTCCCATGTTCCAGAGATTAGAATTAGGATTAGTAAATTGTGGGCATACTATGTTAGCACCGAAAGAATGGCAACACTTGCACACAGCCTCCAGCACATCTTCGTGCTGAATTGGTCATTGATGAGGTTGATGCATTTCATTGTATGTTTCGATGTACATATGACAAATAAAGCTAATCCACTGCAAAAATCTACTGAAAATATATGGAAAAGTAAGACTGCTGCTGTTTATTTTCCACTGCCTTAACCTTAACCCTTGAAATTCTTTCCCAGAGCCCCTCCCCTTCTCTTTTTCCGACTTTGATCAAGCTGTGGGTTAGGCGTTCTATGGTTCCCTTCTCAGAGTCAAAATTAGCACAGGACTTTAACATGGACAAATTTTCCTGTGGCAACTACCTTCACAAAGTTCTCCTAAAATGCACTGAGGTGCCATTGCTCTGCACCCGAGTTTTTGGGTGGATGTCCTTCAGATGATGCAGCCAAAATGTACGTACAAGGAAGGCTGAAAAAAAAGTGTCAGCCTCTGGTTATGTCACAGCCTCAGTTCAGCCTGTTATAAAGTCTGTCATTAAAATTAATTTCTAAATATCTTTGAGGCTGCAAAATAATTTAAAAACAACTTAAATTGCAACATTTAAAAATATAATTTGATTATTAAAAGCATGAAATGAAAATTAACAATACTTAAAAAGTATTGATAAATATTAAAAAAACATAAGTCATCTAATACTCATCTTGCTCCATCACTGCAGCTGCTTTTCAGTGATGTAAATATGGATCCGAATTCCTTGCTTTGTCAAAAAAGTTGTCAGAAAACTTTTAATTTTCATGCTCATGCACACATGGTCTGAAATCCTAAACTTGATGAGTATTGTGGAAGGAAGTACAAACAATTCTATGTAAAATTGCTGACCTCTCCTAGGAAAATCCCGTTCATTAATATCATTTTTTTGTAACCACTTTGGTCTGGCAAACAAAATAGAACACAAATGGAAAAAGCAGATCGTTTTTATATAAAGTATGTAAAGATCAATTGGTGGTATCATGTTGCTTCCTTTGAAAAGTGTTAATGCAGAAAATGATTGCTATGTCTTCATGACACATTGCTCTCAAACTTACTAGTTCATTACTGAAGTAAGAACATGGACTCTTTATAACTCTGAAAACTTTATGAAAAGTCTTGCAATATACTTCTTCAAATTTCACCAAGACTTTTGTTCTGTAACTGGAACAACTGTTAAGTTTGGCATAAAAATCTTTCCTGTACTTACATTTTCAAATAACCTATGAAAAATAGACAATTCATTGAAAATAGAAATTATGCATCTCCAAACAAATCTTTGAATTTAGGGAAAGAAAAAGTTTTCTGCTTGCACTTTTAAAAAACAGGAATAGCCACGAAGCTTAAAAGAATAATTGTTCAATTAATAACAAATTGTAATTATGAAGCAATCTCAATAGGGAGATTAGAACTTGTAATGATACTGTGACACTATAATTTCCTCTGGGATCAATAAAGTATCTACCTATCTCTCCAATGAGATGATGTAACTGAATCTAATGTGCTGATGTGCTACCATAATTTCATGTAGGATCATAATCAGCAAATGCTGTTGTCTCTGAATTATATTGATGATTAACATTAAACCATTGGAGTTATTACACACTGAAAGAAAGAGCTTAGATTCATTTAGCAAAATTACAAATAGCACCATATGGTTTATCTAACAAAATTTTACATCAAATTACATGACAAAATATTGGTGTAGATATTTAAATGCTTCATCAAAGATGGTTTTAAGGAAAGGGGTACAGAAGCAAGGTGATTTCAGAAGGGATTTACATGCCACTGGTTAAGCAATTGAAATCAGGCATGTTAAAGAGGTCAGACTCAAAATTAATATTTTAGAGGGATGTAGATCTGGGTGGGCACTGGGAGAGGGTTGTGGGATTGTAAAAATAGGACAGGATGGATATAAAAATGAGGAGAAGTTTAAAACTGAAGTATTGATTAATTAAGAGCAATGTGGGTTACCAAGGACAGGGGTGATAAGTGAATAGAATGGTTAACAGGATGTATAATGCAGCTTGACATTCTAATACAATGTGAAAAATAGTGGAATCTTATGAATGAGTCATATAAATTCACTTAATCTAATCCTATTCATAAATTTCCCAGTAGGCCAAATTTATTTTGCAAATTTATTATTTCACATACATTGTTGCAGACTTTCTCAGATTCATCAAGGATGATTAATCTGGAAATTGAAAGGCCTGGATGGAATGAACATGAAGAGAATGCTTTCAATACTGGAGAGTCTAGGAATTCATTGCCACAGATGGCTGTGGAGACCAAATCATTGGGTATATTTAAAACAGTTGTTTATTAATATATCCACCATGAAAATCAATAAATCAACCATGATCGAATGGCAGAGCAGATTCGATGGGATGAGTGGCCTAATTCTGCTCTTATCTCTCGTGGTCTCATCACCAATTATCGTAAATTTCTTTTCTGTAATGTCTGACATTAGTAAACATTGACAAGCAAAGATATATTCCACACAATAAATCAAGGAAAGAAGATAAAGTTTCAAGTTAACCATGTCACCAACCTTGTAAGTAAATAATACACAGTATTTTATTTCCTACACATCAAGTATATGAGACTGAGCCACTTGAAGCAACAGAAGAGCCATCTGTGACATGTAATTTAGCAGGCTCTGAACTATTTAGTATATAAACTTCAGATAAGTCATCTGAATTTTTGAGAATTTTCTTGGCATTTTGCTAAGTAATTACTTAATTTTTATTTAGTAAAAATCATGTTTTTTTTTTGCATATTTACCTATTATGGTGGAATTCTTATTATTGGCTTCAATATGCTGCCAGGTGATGGTGTAGTGGCATCAGTGCAGAACTTCGAGGCGAGTGTTCCCAGGTTCAAATCCAGCCAGCTCCATGCATGCTTTCCATCCAAGCTGGGTTGCCAAAATGCTAAGGAAACAGCAAGGCACAGGGAGGAATTCTATCCTATTCTTCTCAATACTCTAGCAGTGTTTGAGATAGGTGGAACTTCTGGCATGTTGAACGTGAGTAGGTTGTTTACTTTGCAACTGTTACGCCATGAATCCTACTACTATAAGGTATACCTTTCCAGCAATTCATCCATGGCTAGTTGGTATGACAACTACATAAGCCAGTGAACAATAAAGATGAAAGTAAAACAAAAAAAGAAACTGTGAACGCTCGAAGTCTGAAATAAAACCAGAAAATGCTGCAAACGCTCAGCAGGTCAAGCAACATCTGTGGAAAGGGAAACAGGTCATGTTTAAGTCTGAAACCCTGCATCAGAACTGGGAAAGAGAGAAAACAAGTTTCGGATAGCAGAAAAAGTGAGAAGAGGATGGGGAGAAAAAATGGAATATCAAATAAAAAGACCAAATGAATGAAGGTGGCATTAGAATCAGGTTCGGCTTCTTTATATATCTTATATGTTGTTGATAGTGTAATTCCCTGGTTCATATTTTTACTGTTATGCTGTATGTATTTCATTTTGGCAGTTCTGTGAGTGCAGCTTGTTTGGGTTATTGTTGAAGATAAGAAATGAGGAGAAATGTGTGTCCTCGAATCAGGATGGTCGAATTAAGGGGAGGTTTTTCCGGTCAGGGACACTGAGGCTGGGCTTGGGGCTTTTGCTTGAGAGGAGATGAAGAGGGAAGATGCAGGAGAGAAGAGATCGTAGGATTCGACCTGGAGCAGGACTGTGATTTGGTGAAGCCAGGGGTGAGATCGATTGAGGATTGGTGACTATGGAGAAACGGTGAGCTCCAACTTGTGCACATTAGACTGCTTCATTAAACTGGGCCCTTTTCTTTGTTCTTTTCTTTACTAATCCTTTAGTCAAATTAAGAATTATTAAGATAATCTTTTAATCATATGTGGTGTACTGTCTGCTATTTTGTGGCACTAATTCAAAACAAGATAGCAAATTACACAGCATCCACACAGACAGGGGTTTGGGGCAGAAGAGCGCCCCAGTCTCACGAGTTGGGCGGGGCCGGAGGTTTTCTTCCCGAGACTTACGCAGCCAAAGAAACCAGGGGGTTTCAATAGTAAGTCGATGGGCATGACCAGTAGGTCACACTAGTAGAAAGAGAAAATCTGAGCCAAAATTACAGGGGGATAACTAGCAGAAATAGACCCAGTTCTGATAGAAATAAGAAGACAACTAAATCTGAAATTGGAGAATTTGATATTAAGACTGGAAGTTTGCAACATGACCAGTAGGAGGATGAAGAGTTGCTTTTCATTCTTCTGTTGTGCCTCATTGCAATAATGCAGAAACATAGAGAGAGATCAGAGAGACAGCGGTATGGGGAATTAACGAGGTAGATGACCAGGAGCTCAGTATCTTTCCTGTGATCTAAGCACAGATGCTCTGCAAAGTATTATTTTCTACAAAATACTATTTATGTCCCTTGATGGTGGGAAGGGAAAAGGAGTCATATGGAAAAGTGCTATAGGATGGGAAGTGTTCAGTAGGGACAGAAGAGTGGACAAACAAGCCATAAAGAAAGTACTCTCTTTGAAGTACTTAAAGTAGTTGGAACTGAACTGAAATGACGAAGGAGGAGGTGGTTGGCTCACAAATAGAGAAAGCTTGGAGACAGTGTGAGAGGGAGGATAGGCAGGTGATAGAGAAGGGATGCGCTTAGTCTGATGATTTGCTATGAGTCTATTTTAATGCAAGAAGTGTTATGAACAAAGCGGATGAGCTTAGAGCGTGGATCAGTACTTGGAGCTATGATGTTGTGGCCATTACAGAGACTCAGATGGCTCAGGGGCAGGGATGGCTACTTAAAGTGCCAGGCTTTAGATGTTTCAGAAAGGACAGAGAGGGAGTCAAGAGGTGGGGGCATGGCCCTGTTGATCAGAGATAGTGTCACAGCTGCAGAAAAGGAGGAATTTATGGAAGGATTGTCTACGGAGTCTCTTTGGGTGGAAGTTAGGAAGAGGAAGGTGTCAATAACTCTTCTGAGTGTTTTTTTATAGACCACCCAATAGTAACAAGGACATCAAGGAACAGATAGGGAGACAGATGCAGGGTTGTCGTGGTGGGAGATTTTAATTTCCCCAAATATCGATTGGCATCTCCCTAAAGAGAGGGGTTTAGATGGGGTGAAGTTTGTTAGGTGTATTCAGCAAAGTTTCCTGACACATTATGTAGATAAGCCTACAAGAGGAGAGGCTGTACTTGATCTGGTATTGGGAAATGAACCTGGTCAGGTGTCAGATCTCTCCATGGGAGAGCATTTTGGAGATAGTGATCACAAGTCTACCTCCTTTACCATACGATTGGAGAGGGATAGGAACGGACAAGTTAGAAAAGCGTTTAATTGGAATAAGGGGAAATATGAGGCTATCAGGCAGGAACTTGGAAGCATAAATTGTAAACAGTTGTTCTCAAGGAAACGTTCGAAAGAATTGTGTCAAATGTTCAGGGGATATTTATGTGAGGTTCTACATAGGTACGTTCTAATGAGACAGGGAAAGAAGGATGGTAGGGTACAGGAATCATGGTGTACAAAGGCTGTTGGAAATCTTGTCAAGAAAAAAAGAAGAGCTTACGAAAGGTTCAAAAAACTAGGTGTTATGGTCCGGTCTGTAGCCCACATTCCGGGTCTTGATCTGGTCTGCGGACTCTGGGTCTTGTAGCCGTCCCTCCTTTTGCCCTTGAGCCCAATTAGTCACACCTGTGGATCATCGTGGTTTGTTGGGGCTCAAGGAGGCGCACCTGATGCCCATTGGCTGGCAGTGTATTTAGGGGGCTCTGGGACTGAGTGGTATTGGTGTGGATGTGGTTTGGAGTTTTCCTTGTTAAAGATTAGTAAGCTTGGCAGTCATCTGGGACCTAGTTCCCTTCCTATCCCTTGCCTCTGTTGGGCAAGCCTGGCTGGACCGTTGTTGCCTGGTAGGGGGCTCTGCCCCTTTCCATCATTTGTTGCTGATGGGTTGTGCCCTGCAACCTACCCAAGTGCCCTGTGACCTGCTCAGGCCCCTGTGTTCCTGCCTGGGAGGTCCTGGTCCTGCCTAGGAGTTATGTGGCCCACCCAGAGGTCTCTGCCCCTATCTATCTCTTGTTGATGGGTTGTGTCCTGTGACCTGCCCAGGCCCTGTGTTCCTGCCTGGGAGGTCTGGACCCTGCCCAGGAGTTATGCAGCCTGCTCAGTGAACTTTCAGACCTTGCCTGAACTCTAAGGCTCTCCTGGAACCTCAGAATCACCTTGAATGTCATGTCCCTCATGCACACCATGGTCACCACATCTTATCTATTGTTTAGTTGTTCCTATCCTGTCTCTAGTACTTTAGTGCCTGTGTCCTGCACTTGGGTCTAGCCTCCTGTACCCTTATGACACTAGGTAATGATAAAGATCTAGAAGATTATAAGGCTAGCAGGAAGGAACTTAGCAATGAAATTAGGAGAGCCAGAAGGTGCCATGAGAAGGCCTTGGCAGACAGGATTAAGGAAAACATCAAGGCATTCTACAAGAGTGTGAAGATCAAGAGGATAAAATGTGAGAGAATAGGACCAGTCAAGTGTGACAGTGGAAAAGTGTGTATGGAACTGGAGGAGATGACAGAGGTACTTAATGAGTACTTTGCTTCAGTATTCACTATGGAAAAGGATCTTGGTGATTGTAGGGATGCCTTACAGTGGACTGAAAGGTTTGAGCATGTAGATATTAAAAGAGAATGTGCTGGAGCTTTTGGCAAGTATCAAGTTTCATCAGTCACCAGGACTGGATGAGATGTATCCCAGGTTACTGTGGGAAGTGAGGGAGGAGATTGCTGAGCCTCTGGTGATGATCTTTGCATCATCAATGGAGATGGGAGAGGATCCAGAGGATTAGAGGGTTGCAGATGTTGTTCCTTTATTCAAGAAAGGGTGTAGAGGTAGCCCAGGAAATTATAGACCACTGAGTCTTACTTCAGTGGTTGGTAAGTTGATGAAGATCCTGAGAGGCAGGATTTATGAACATTTAGAGAGGCATAATATGATTAGGAATAGTGTATTAGTGTATATGGATTTGAGCATGACTTTTGATAAGCTACCCCATGAAAGGCTTATTGCTTTGTGGAACCAGAACTGGCTTGTCCTTAGAAGAGCAAAGAGTGGTTGTAGACGGGTCATATTCTGCATGGAGGTCGGTGACCAGTGGTGTGCCTCAGGGATCTGTTCTGGGACTCCTACTCTTTGTTATTTTTATAAATGACCTGGATGAGGAAGTGGAGGGATGGGTTAGTAAGTTTGCTGATGACACAAAGGTTGGGGGTGTTGTGGATAGTGTGGAGAGCTGTCAGAGGTTACAGCGGGACATCGATAGGATGCAGAACTGGGCTGAGAAGTGGCAGATGGAGTTCAACACAGGTAAGTGTGAGGTGGTTCATTTTGGTAGGTCAAATACGATGGCAGAATATAGTATTAATGGTAAGACTCCTGGCAGTGTGGAGGATCAGAGGGATCTTGGGATCCGAGTCCATAGGATGCTCAAAGCAGCTACGCAGGTTGACTCTGTGGATAAGAAGGCATATAGTGCATCGGCCTTCATCAGTCATGGGATTGAGTTTAAGAACCAAGAGGTAATGTTGCAGTTATATAGGACCCTGGTCAGACCCCACTTGGAGTACTGTGCTCACTACAGGAAGGATGTGGAAACCATAGAAAAGGTGCAGAGGAGATTAACAAGGCTGTTGCCTGTTTTGGGGAGCATGTCTTATGAGAATAGGTTGGGAGGACTTGGCCTTTTCTCCTTGGAGCAACGGAGGGTGAGAGGTAACCTGATAGAGGTGTATAAGATGATGAGAGTCTTTGATCGTGTGGATAGTCAGAGGCTTTTTCCAGGGCTGAAATGGCTAGCACAAGAGGGCACAGTTTTAAGGTGCTTTGAAGTAGGTACAGAGGAGATGTCAGGGGTAAGTTTTTTACGTAGAGAGTGGTGAATGTGTGGAATGGCCTGCTGGTGACAGTGGTGGAGGTGGAAATGATAGGGTCTTTGAAGAGACTCCTGGACAGGTACATGGAGCTCAGAAAAATAGAGGGCTATTGGTAACCCTAGGTAATTTCTAAGGTAAGGGCATGTTCATCACAGCATTGTGGGCCGAAAGGACTGTCTTGTGCTCTAGGTTTTCTGTGTTTCTATGTGAGAAAGAGATATGTGTCTGATGGTGGAATCTTAATAGAAATGAGTGTTTGCAAAGGATCATGGGGAAGGAGAGTGCTGTGGAAACAATTCTTTTGCCTAGACCTGGTGGGAGCAGAGGTACAGTAAATAGATGAGGTGGGGTCAAATGTTCCATCCACAATGGAAGAAGGGAATGCAGAGTTTAGGAAGACGATGTTCCAGAGGAACCTGTACAATCGTCTCATCATAGGAGCAATTGAGATGAAAAGCGAGGAACTGGGAAAATGGAACAGAGCCTAGTTCCATGATGTAAGTTTGGAGAACGTAATATCAAGATAGTTGTGGGCATCTGTAGGCTTTAAGTTGACATATATACTCAGCACTTCAGTTTAGAACTTCTGGATGACTCTGTTTTTGAGTGATTGTGGTAAAAATAGACATGATTGATTCATTTACTCATTATACATCTCTTCTGATGTTTGCTTCTATAAAAACAGTAAAACTTTGGATTCTGTTGCTGATTCAATGCTCCTTCTTTTACACTATTCCCCATTGAAGATTAGTTTCATTGACTTTCATTTTACTCAGGTTTTTTATTGAGCAAAATAGTTTATGGTACGAATACCTCATTTTGTAACTGGAAATTCTTGACAAAATATCCATGTGAGAGAGGGTGTGTTGATCAGCTTTGATTAAATCACCAGAATATAATATTTTTGCATTGAAAATTGTATGTTTTATAACCAAATTAGTAAAATGTAATGCAAGATAATGTGATTTATTATGAGACTATGTAACTTCAAACAGCTCATACTGTGAGTGACATTTAAACAACAAACATATAATTCAATGCACTTCATAACTTTAAAAACATTGAACTTTTATTACCAGAATCAATAACTTACCTGACAAAAAGGCTTTAGAAGCAGACCATCAATTCTTGGAATGGTAAAAGACAAAATAAAATTATTTGTTGACAACTAACATAAAATTGGAATTTAGTGTAGAAAACCAACTGAATGTGTCATGACCTATTCTTTTAGCTAAAAATGTTAGAATTATTAGTGTTGTCTCAGATCTAGAAGACACAGGTGTTATTTGCCTCTTGAAAATGAGCCAGTGCAAACTGTCTAAATGAATCAAGCATCTTGGCAGCCATTAAGAGATTAATGGCACAGGGCTATTTGAACTGGTCATGTTAAAATTCTTTGGAATCCAAAGGATTTAATACTTGGAAGAAGAATATTTTGAGCCTTTTAAATCAGCCAGCACCACTAAATAATAACAAGTGATTAGATTAGGGTAAACACCATAAAATACTGAAATACAGATAGATACAACACTGAAGGCAAATGAATTTTAAATTAGATCAGTGCAATGTAAATGAAAATGTAAGCATTATTTACACACACTTTCATTTTGAACTTGAAAAAGCAAATAACTAAATGCATATTTCCATTAACCTCATTCATAATAAACTCATGTACAGTCATCTAAATTCCAAGATATTTTGATTTCAGCTTTTTTTTTACAGGTAACATCAATGCTTTAAGAATTCTCTATCAGCGGGGAAATGTGTAAAATTGTCATGTTGGACCTGCAGCTCTAATTACTTTTCCAAAAAACAATAAATATATTTTTAAACAATAAGTATATTTTTTGTTTTCCTTTGGTAAATCAGTTACGATTTAATCTAAAAATGTATCGGCAAAAAGAATGTAAACAGATTTCCAGTTGAACAATTTAATGAAAATGTAGTGTAAGCATGTTTTGTCAGATTATTTACTCTCGTACTAGAAACTGGGCAGCTCATTACCCGTTTCTCTGACAGTATGGTAGCAGGTGGAATATAATATAGGGAAGTGCATGATCATGCACTTTGGTAGAAGGAATAAAGGTATAGATTACTTTCTAAATGGAGAGAAAATGCACAAATCAGAGGTGCAAAAGGGACTTGGGAGTCCTCGTGCAGAATTCCCTAAAGGTTAACTTGCAGGTTGGGTCAGAAGTAAGGAATGCAAATGCAATGTAAGCATTCATTTTGAGAAGACTAGAATATAAAAGCAAGGATGTAATGTTGAGGCTTTATAAGGCACTGGTCAGACCACACTTGGAGTACTGTGAGCTGTTTTAGGCCTCTTATCTTAAAAAAAAATGTGCTGACATGGGAGATGGTCCAGCGGAGGTTCACAGGAATGTAAGGACTGAAGTATGAGGGGAGTTTAATGGTTCTGAGCCTGGTTCTGGAGTTCAGAGGAATGGATCTCATTGAAACCTAGTGAATATTGAAATGCCTAGATAGGGTGGATGTAGAGAAGATGTTTCCTATAGTGGGGGAGTCTAAGACCAGAAGGCACAGCTGTAGAATAGAGAGATGTCCATTTAGAATGCAGATGAGGAGAAATTTCTTGAGCCAGAAGGTATTAACTCTATGGAATTCATTGCCACAGACAGCTATGGAGGCCAAATTAGAGGGTATATTTAAAGAAGCGTTTGATTAGTAAGGATGCCAAAGATTATAGGGAGAAGGCAGGAGAATGGGGTTGAGTGGGATAATAAATCAGCCAAGATAGAAAGGCAGAGCAGACTTGATGGGGTGAATGGCCTAATTCAGCTCCTACTGAATGTTTTATAGTCTTATGTAAATAGAAAACTATGGGCACAAAGTAATGATTAGGAAGTATGTTTTATTTCCTGCTAGAAAGTCTAATTAAAAGGGACTGTGAAATGAATCAGAATCAGAATTAGGTTTAATATCACCCATATTTGTCATGAAATTTATTAATTTTGTAGTAGCAGTACAATGTAATATGTGATAAATATAGAAAAAAACTGAACTACTGTAAGTATGTGTATATATAAAAATAGTTAAATTAAAATAATTAGTGCACAAACGGAAATAAAAAGAAGTAGTGATGTAGTGTTTATGGGTTCAATGTACATTTAGAAACCGGATAGCAGAGGGGAAGAACTTGTCCCTGAATTATTGGGTGTGTACTTTCAGGCTCCTGTGCCTCCTCCCTGATGTCATGTCCTTGGTGGTGGGGATCCTTAATGATGGACACTGTCTTTCTGAGACACTGCTCTGAAGATGTCTTGGATATTATGGAGGCTAGTACCAATGATAGAGATGACTGATTTTACAACTTTCCGCAGAATTACTTCGATCTTGTGCAATAGCACCCCAGCCCATACCAGATGGTAATGCAGTCAGTAGAAGTTTTTAAGTGTTTTATTTGACAAACCAAATCTCCTCAAGCTCCTAATAAAATATAACTGCTGTTTTGCCTTCTATGTAGCTGCATCAAATGTTGCAACCAGATTATATTCTCAAAGGTGTCGACACCCCGGAACTTGAAATTCCTCACTCTCTCCACTTCTGATCCCTCTGAGGGTTGGTTTGTGGTCCCTCATCTTATCCTTCCTGAAGTTCATAATCAGCTCTAAGGTTGTTGGTGTGATACCACTCAACTAGCTGGTCTACCTCATTCCTGTATGCCCCTCTTTACCATCTGAGATCCTGCTAACAATGTTGCACCATTAGCAAATTTATAGATGCCATTTGAGCTTTCCCTAGCCACACAGTTATGAGCGTAGAGAGAGCAGAGTAGTAGGCTAAGTACACATCTTTCTGTAGCTTTTATCATTCCTGATCATTGATATTTCCATACTGTAGCATCTGTAGGACTGTATCAAAGTTTTTGGTAACATGCCAAATCTATACAAAGTAAGCAGAGGTGCTGCCATGCCTTCTTTGTGATGACAATCAAGTGCTGGTCCCAAGACAAATCTTGTGATATGATAATGCCAAGGAATTTAAAGCTACATTGTCAACTTCTTCGAAGCAAACAATGTTCAGAATAAAGACTTCCCTTGCTCACAATGTCTACATCCAGTGAAATCATGTAAAAAAAGTTCTCCTTTCTTGCAAATCCTCCTTGATTGCCTCAAAAGAAGGACGAGAGTGGTGACAGTGAAGTGCATAACGAGGATCAATGTAAATTGGTCATAGAATTATGCAGCTGTCTCTTGTGAAAATAAAAGATACCAAATTTCTGTCTGTCTTTCTTATTTCATTCTGTCGTTAAAATGACGGAGGCAACATTGGTACAGTAAACCAACAAGAAGCCTCAATTCATGATTCAAGCTTTCTTGTGAAAGATGTAAAAATGTAAAAAAAATCAGATTTTATACACTGTGCAAAAGCCTTAAGCACCTTAGATTTTCTACAAAAATATTGTTTTAGATGTTTTTATTGTCTTTTGCATTAGTGTGTCAGTAGAAAAAAGCAATTTTAGTTGTCCAAACATTCGTTTTCCAAATTTGACAGATAATTTTTGTATTTCATTTAAAGAACCATATTAAGCTTGATTCATTTGTAGGTATATAGCCCAGTGCACGGTTAAACAAATATAACAACAGGATGCTAATTGTCAAAGGCATATTAAGATGAGTGAACTAACCTGATTAACTGAACCAGAAAAGGGGGGTAGAAGGTATCACACTGGGTGAAGGACAACCCAATTACAAGGTGAGGGTGTGGCAGATGTAACAATTAACCTTCAAATCATTAATTCTTACACCATGGCAAGAGTGAGTATGGCAATAAGACACAAGGTGGCCATCCTGCATCATCAAACAGAAAGCTCACTGTGGACAGGAATTTCAACATGTGCTTTCCAAGCTCTTCTGAAGAAGCACAAAGGAACAGGCAAGGTTGAGGACCAAAAACGCAGTGATCAGCCATGAAAGCTGAGTGCAATAGACAAGAGATACATCAAACTGGAAGAGGTCCAGCACTGCCATCAGCTGTCAACTCACAGGAACCACTGAAAACCAAGTACCGTCCAGAGAAGTCTTGTCAAAAGTGGTCTACATAGAAGATTTGCTGACAAAAAGCAATTCCTTCAAAGTGGAAACAAAGCCAAGAGACACATCTATACATAAAAATGCGAGGCCTAGGGTGCTGAACAATGACAGAAAGTAGTCTGGACTGGCAAGTCAAAACTTTGAATTTTGGCTCAAACTGGAGGCAGTTTATCCATATAATAGCTGGACAGTGCTACATGGATGAGTGTCTGCAGCCAAAAGTGAAGCACAGCAGAGATTCCCTGCAGGTTTCTGCAAATGGAGTTGGTGATCTGGTCAGAATTAATAGAATTCTCAGAGCTAAGAAGTACAGGCAGATTCGCATCCGTCACGCAATATCATCAGGGAGGTGTCTGATTGGTCCCAGCTTCATTCTGCAGCAGGATAATGACGCCAAACACATGACCAAGGTCATAAAGAACAATCTTCAGCAAATAGAGCAAGGAGTTCTGCAATAGATGATATGGCCTCCACAGAGCCCTGATCTCAATATCATCGAGGTTACCTGGGATAAGCTGGAGAGACAGAAGCAAGCGAGACAGCCAAAGTCTGCAGAAAATCTTCATGTGAATGACTGCTGTCTGATGTCCTTTCTCTCATTTTATGATTATCCGCTCTTATTCTGCACATCCTGAATAGGCTTCTGTCTAAATAATCGATTCAACATAAACAACCCCCTCACCTTCAATATTCAGCAAATAAAACTTAAGCATTCTTTTCTGATATTTTAACCTTATTAGCCAATAATGTTATGCTGAATTAGCACAACAGATTTTCAAGTTAAATACATGCAGGAACACTGCACTCCTGAGAGTATCTAACTCCAGTTTCATATGTACAATTGTAGCATAACCTCCATCTCCCTCAGTCCAGTACCCTTGAGATGAAAAAACCCATTCACCTTTTAATCTTTTCCACTTTTGTACATATTTTCTTAATTGGTTTCAAGCTTCCAACTTTATCTGCTCTTTCAGAATTACTACCTTCCCACTGTTTGAAAAAAAATTTTTGACGTGTCTTTCTTACTTCAGAAGTGAATGTCAGACGTGAATGACCTCACACTATCCCATTTTAAACTCCATGTCTCACAGTATTGCGGGAACACTTAATCCTTCAGTGTCCCGAACAACCTTCTGCTTCTGCCAAACTACTAACAGATGTTGTTTCAGTGATAATCCAGCAGATGCTTACTTGAAGAAGATGCAAAAAGTGGAAAGAAGCAAATATTTTTGCACTTTTATCTGTTTCTCTCACATATTACATCTGCCATCTGTTTAAAGTGGCACTGAAATTTCCACATGTTTTGGGTCCTCAGCTACATTTAACACAATTGAGAATGCAAAGGGACTTCATCAAAAAGCCACAGATATGTAATTATTTCAGAAAGGACGCAAATCATTCTTGTAAAAAAAAAGACCACGTGTGAACGTAGACATAATGGGAAAGAAGCGAGGCTTTCATTTGTACAAAGCCTTTCACGAGTTCCGAGACTTTACACGTAACAATACTTTTGACATCTTGTCGTGCAATGCAGGCGAGGGGGATCTTTTATCAGATTTGAAGTTGTATCAATTGTGCAGAGATAGAATTCTTATTCAAATTAAGTTGCTTTTGTAATTGCAGATTGAATTGTTTAAAAATGTACTCAGATTTATTTGTTCGAAGAATAAGGTTTTAATATAATTGCATATTCTATAAAAGGGTCCAAGGGGTTTGCCATTCCTTGACAGGCCCCTGTGGCATTTAGGTACTGACAATAATACAAATTAACACCTAATCTTTATCTACAGTGACTCTTTCAAGGCTAACAAAGTTAATTCCATTTATTCGATATCCCAAGATTTTGCAATCCATCCTTTGTCTATTTAACACCTTAAAGTAAAGAATATTAAAACAACTGCTGTAAGGCAAAAGGCACCAGATACTAAACAGAAAGTACAGTGCAGATGCTGTGGTCAGATCAACACGTACAAACAAACTGGATGAACTCAGCAGGTCGGGCAGCATCCATTGAAATGAGCAGTCAACCTCTCTCATGATTCTGCTTTCTTCTACTACCCATAGTGCATTCCCCTTACATTCCTTCTTCACCTCTCCCTGCTTCCCCTCCCCCCACCCCTTGATCTTTCCTCTAATTGGTTTTTTTACCTGCCACCTTCCACCCTCCCTCCACCTTCCTTATAGGGTCCCTGCCCCCTCCTTCTTCGGTCCTGACGAAGGGTCTCGGCCCAAAACGTTGACTGAACCAGATATTAGTTTGGATCCCTCAGATTAACGTTCTGTGTACAATCATTGTTCCAAAGCAGGACATTTAATTACCTACATCCAGGATATTCAGTACACCAAAGTGCTGAACTAGTGCTTGTAACTTCTCTGTCAGGATATTTTACAGACAATGAAAAAGTAAAGCTTTGCTCTGGATGAATTGTCTTTGTCTTAAGCTAAAGAGTTTATCAGTGATTATTACAGTTGGCGACTTCACTTGTGAGCTCTATTTTATATACTTCATTACTGGCAGCACTGTTAGAACAAGGTTTTAAAAACAGCAGCCACCTTAGTCTTAGTTTCCTGTAATTAAAAAGTTATTTTTTAATTTGAAGATACAGCATGAAACAGTTCCTTCCAGCCCAGAAATACACCCATTTAACCCAGCCTAATCAAAGGACAATTTACAATGACTAATTAACCTACTAACTGGTACGTCTTCGGACTGTGGGAGGAAACCAAAGCATCTGGAGAAAACCCACTTGTTCATGGCTTGGAACACAGAAAGTCCTTATAGACGGCATTGGAAATGAACTCTGAAATCCAATGCCCCGAGCTGTAATAGCATCGCACTAACAGCTATGTATCACACGATAGGCACATGTTTCACATTTAGTAAAGAGAATAAGATTTCTCTCTTAAACACGAGAGATTTTGCAGATGCTGAAAATGTCGAGCAATAGACACAAAATAATAGGAACTCAGCAAATCAGGCAGCATCCGTGGAAGTGAATTAAAAAGTCAATACTTTGAGCCAAGATCCTAGCCCTCTATTAACGAAAAGTTGAGGAAGTAATGATGGTTTGGATATTGATGAATATTTTATATAAATATCGTTGGGTATGTAATATAAAATCTTAGGACCAGATATCCACAGTGTAATAATTAATCATTTTATTATATTTACCAATAATTTTCCATAATGCTTCATTTGTATTGATATTGGTTATATATTGAGATATTGAATAGAAATTAGGTAGAACATAAGTCACTGGATTCACCAGAATTTGCAAATAAAAATCTTTTAAACAAAAAATCACTAAGCAGATAATTCTTAGTAGAAATAAATGAAATAAATTCATTAGTACAATAGCCCTTTCGTTCATCTCCCTGAGGACACTGCCAGCAAGGAGCTGGGCAGAAGCCAGTGTCTGATATCAGCCTGGAACAACGTAGCTCATTGAACAGCTGTGTATTTTGCTTTCTGTAAGAATGATTGCTACGTACTCTGTGCAACATGTTTTCTGATTTATAGCCCTGTTAGCTTTCATTTGCAGTCCAATGCAATAAGAACATGAGTCAGTTTGCAAATATGGATCGAAAGATTATTAGTGAAACAAGTAGTAAATCCAGATCAAGACAATTAAAGCATTCAAAGTGAAATTAGGGGAAACCAATAGATCTAGAACTACATTGTTTACTCATTTTTATAGGTATATCATATTTTCACAATTGTGTTTAACAGAAAGAGGAACCTTAGGTCCCACACCAAGATGTTCAGGAACAATTATTACCCTTCAACCACCAGACTTTTGAACCAGTGTGGATAACTTCACTCACCTCAAAACTGAACTGATTCCACAATCTGTGGACTCACTTTTGAGGACTCTACAACTCATGTTCTCAATGTTATTATTTTACTTTTCTACTTATGCTTCTTATTAAGATGTGTTTTTGTATTTGCACAATTTGTCTTCTTTTGCACATTGATTCTCAGTTTTGTTTCTATGTACTTTTTTCATTGATTGTGTTCTGGGAATGCCTGCAAAAAACAAATCTCAGGTCATATAGTGCATAGTGTCATACAGTGTCATATACAAACATTGATAATAAATTTAATTAGAATTTTCATTTTTATTTTGAAATTGACTTTTTTCCTGGATAAAAAGATGCATGAATTTAGAGGACATTATGTAAGAAAAGCAAGTGAGAAATTCTATTATGTTGCCAAGCAAATGCAGATGTCAACATGAAAGTGCACCAACAGTCTGTGTTGTGATGAACCTCCCTTTTCACTGACTCTGACTGTGAATAATGCACAGAGTGAAGGTGCTGTGTCTATGCGGGTAAACACCTACGATGCCAGACGTACAGCGTATTTCAGTAGTCATATTTTCAGCGTCTTGGAGTTTTATGACATATTAAATGAATTTTATTAGAAGTAGATATACCTCATTTATATATGAACAGCAACACTTAGCTATAGTGGATTTTTACTAGGATTTTATTTCAAAACACTGCTGAAGGTCTGTTTTATAGAACGTAAGTTTAATGGACTATATTTCACAGCAACTGCAGAATAACCAAAGAATAGTTTCCTGAGTATTTTATACAAAAATAGACTTTCCAATATATACTACCATTCATTGAACAAATCAGGTTAACTAACTGATTGAATTCTTTGCTGTAGAATATTATATTCAACTTTAAATGGCATAAACGGACTCAAAAGAATTGAAGATTTATAGTTTCAATTTATTCCACATATGTTTTCAGCCCAGATGGAATGCAATGCTTCTCAGAAATGCCAAATGAGTTAGTTTTACTCAATAAAAGTTAGACTTATGAGCATACTAAATTCTCTATTGTCTGTGTCAGAGAGTTATACAGCACAGAAGCAGGTCCCTTGGCCCAACTCATCCGTCCCAGCCTTCCTGAGCTGCTTTCATTTGACTACAATTGGTCCCTATTCCTCTAAGCCCTTCCTGTCCACTAACCTATCTAAACATCTCTTAAACATTGTAATTGCACCCACCTCTACCACTTCCTTTGGCAACTTGTTCCGGGGACTGGTGGGCTTGAGTTATAGTAACAGACTGGATAGGCTGAGAAAGGAGGCTGAGGGGTGACCTTGTTATAAAATCACAAAGGTCGTGGACAAGGTAGATAATCTCCATCTTTTCCCCAAGTCAGGTGACTCAAAAAACTAGAGGGCATTGGTTTTAGATTAGAAGAACGAGGCTTAAAGGGGACCTGAGGACACATTTTTTTCACACAGCTGTTAACAATGAGTTTTTAGTGCACTGGAAAAAAAATGAATTTAGTGAAGTATGAGATATACTTTATTTGAAGTGACACCCATTGGCATTAGAGCAAGATTTGACCAAGTGTAGAAAAGAGGACTTCATATAAAACTACAAGATAAAAACTCCCTTTCACCTGAGTTACACCTCACACAGAAGAAGATGGTGGTGCTTTATGGAGATCAGTGATCTCAGCCAAGGACATCACCACAAAGCCGTGTACATGGCCGAATCATCTACAGTTGGTATATCAATAATCATCTTTTCAGCATGTTTGACTATTGACTGTTCAATTCTATGTGCAACCCTGTAGGAAAATGAAGCAGCACAGGCCTGAAAATAGTAAGACTTTGAGTCATTCAAGCAGCGTCTCATAATTGGCATAACATTCATGCACACAAGCATCAGTCAATAATCATATTCAACTTAAGAATCTGACCACCTACCCTTGACATTCAATAGTAGTGCTCTGTCATTAACATCCTAATGGATCTCCATTGGCTAGAAACTTAAATGGACTAACTACATAAATATCGCAGCTATAAAAGCTAGGTCAAAGATTGAGCATCCTCTCACTTCCCAATGTCATTCTATCTTCAATGAATTGTGTCAGAAATGTGATGGAACTCTGTTTTCCTGTCAGCTCCAACAACACTTGAACAGTTCAATACATCCAATGCACTGTAAAGAGCAGTATTCTGGTCAATACATTCCAGGCACATCTCTCCCCACCATCTGTAATATCAACAGGCTGCATTGCCTCAAGAAACCAACATCAATTATCAAACATTACCATCATTGAGACCATTCCATCTTCTTGCAGCTACCATCAGACAGGAGGTTCAGAAGCTTGAAGTCCCACACTACCATGATCAAGACCATTTCCATTCAACATATGTTCTTGAACCAAACAGCAGAACACTAATCACTAGAGTTGGGCACTAGTTATGATTATGATTATTTTGTACTAAAATGGAATTCTATTGTCCTAATTGTGTTCTTTCTTGTAAAAATTGTGCTTTATTTATGCTTAATTTGTGCTTTTTTGTGAGTGTGTTTATATGATGCCATGTGCCAGTGATGCTGCTACAACTAAATGTTTTATTGAATCTGTGCATACACATGTACTTTTGCATATAATAATAGACTCAATTCTGACTTTGACATCTGAAAACAAACCAGTGTATTTAACTGACATCCTATCTGACATCTTGAACCTTTATTCCTTCCACCTTTGGTGGGCCATGGCAGTAGTACCTACTATCTTTAAATTGTTTTGCAGTTCCTTGCCAAGGAGATTTCAACTACAATTCCCAAGCCCAGCTCCTCCACTACCTAGAAGAACTAGGACAACAAATGAAAAGGAACTAACTACTTTCAGATTCTCCTCAATTTGCAAACCAGACTGGCTTAGAAGTATATTGCTGTTCCATCATCATCACTGCATCTAAATCCTTAAGTTCCATAAGTACGCATACAGGAGGTGTTTTGTGATTCAAGAAGGTACCACTGTCTGTCAGGAGTTTGTATGTTCTCCCTGTACGTGGGTTTTCTCCAGGCATTCCAGCTTCCTCCCACAGCCCAAAGATGTATCGGTTGGTAGGTTGATTGGTCACTGTAAATTGCCCCATGATTAGACTAGGAATATATCAGGCGATCGCTGGGTGGTGGGCCTCGAAGGGCCAAAAGGGCCTAGTCCTCACTGTATCTCAATAAATAAATAAAAATTAAACATTAAATTAAGTTCAAATTTATTGTTATTCAACTGTAAACATGTATACAGCTCAATGAAGCATTGTTCCACTGGGTATCTCCTGTATCTGATGAAGTGGCCATTGAGTGTATGTTTGTGGCCTACTGCCGCTGTCCCATCCACTTCAGTGTCCAATGTCATGCTCTTCTGCACACTATTTTTATAACACATAGTTATTTGAGTTACTGTCACCTATCTATCAGCTTGAACCAGCATGGCTGTTCTCCTCTGATCTCTCTCATTAGCAAGATAGTTTTGCTCCCAGCACTGATGCATACCGGATACTTTCTGTTTTTTGCACCAGTCTCTGTAAACTCTGCATGGAAATCCTCAAACAAACCCATTTGGCATGAATAATCATTCCACGGGCAAAGTCCATTAGATCACATTTTATCCCTGTTCTGATGTTTGGTCTGAGCAACAACTGAATCTCTTGACCATGTCTGCATGCTTCTATATATTGAGTTGCTGCCACTTGATTTACTGATTAGATATTTGCATTATCGAGTAAGAGGTGTACAGTACCTAATAAAGTGGTGGCTGAGTGACTAGTCACACACAGCACAAAAAATCTAGTTACAAACAAGAGAAAACAAAAGACGAAAGTCAGTAAGACGAAAGAACTGACTGTGTACTTCAGGAGGGGTAAGACAAAGGAACACATAGCAATCTTCATAGAGCAATCAGAAATGTAGAGATTGAACAGTTTCAAGTTCCTGGGTGTCAAGATCTCCGAGGACCTAACCTGGACCCAACTTATCAATGAAGTTATAAAGAAGGCAAGACAGCAATTATATTTCATTAGGAGTTTGAAGAGATTGACAAATACACTCAAAAACTTCTATAGATGTACCGTGGAGAGCATTCTGACAGGCTGCATCACTGTCTGGTATGGGGGGCACAGGACTGAAAGAAACTGCAGAGGATTGTAAATTTAGCTGGTTCCATTTTGGGTACTAGTCTATGAAGTACTCAGGACATCATCTAAGGAGCGGTGTCTCAGAAAGGCAGCGTCCATTATTAAGGACCTCCAGCACCCAGGGCATGCCCCTTTCTCACTGATATCATCAGGTAGGAGGTACAGAAGCCTGAAGGCACATACTCTGTGATTCAGGAACAGCTTCTTCCCCTCTGCCACCCGATTCCTAAATGGACATTGAACCTTTGAACGCTAACTCACTTTTTAAATACAGATAATTTCTGTTTTTTGCATGATTTTTAATCTATTCCATATACATGTACTGTAATTGATTTACTTATTTATGTATTTATTTTTTTCCTCTTTCTTCTATATTATGTATTTCATTGTACTGCCGCTGCTAGGTTAACAAACTTCAGGACACATACCGGTGATAATGAATGTGATTCTGATTCTAAGTCTGCAGATGCCGGAAATCTGAGCAACACACTCAAGATGCTGCAGGAACTCAGCAGGCCAGGCAGCATCGATGAAAAAAGCACAGTCGACGTTTTGGGCCAAAATCCTTTGGGCAGGGCTGGAGAAAAAAAGATGAGGCATAGATTTGAAAGGTGGGGGAGGAGAGAGAGAAATGCTGGGGGAGGGAGGAGCACCAGAGAGAAGCAATGGATGGGCAAGGAGATAACATGAGAGAGGGTAAAGAGGATGGAAAATGGAGAAGCGGGGTGGAGGGGGGATGGAGGCAGTACGGTAAGTTTGAGAAATCGATGTTGATACCATCAGGTTGGAGGCTACCCAGACGGAATATAAGGTGTTGTTCCTCCAACCTAAGATTTGCCTTATCACAACAGTGGAGGTGGCCATGGATGGACATATCGGAATAGGAATGGGAAATAGAATTAAAATGGGTGGCCACTAGGAGACCCCACTTGTTCTGGTGGATGAAGCCTAGATGCTCAGTGAATCTACATTGGGTCACACTGATATACAGTGTGTCGGTTCTCACCAATATACACCACCAAACACATCTTTCCCTCCCCCCCCCCCCACTTTCTGCTTTCCGCAGGGATCGCTCCCTATGCAACTCCTTTATCCATTCATCCTTTCCCACTGATCTCCCCCCGGCACTTATCCTTACAAGCAGAACAAGTGTTAGACCTGTCCCTACACCACCTCTGTCACCACTATTCAGGGCCCCAAACAGACCTTCCAGGTGAGGTGATACTTCGCCTGATTCTGTTGGGGTCATATACTGTGTTCGGTGCTCTCGGTGAGACCCAACGTAGATTGGGAGACTGCTTTACCGAGGATCTATGCTCTGACTTCCAGCACAAGTTGCCTCCTAGTTGCCACCCAGCGACTCCTCAGCTTTTTTTCTCCTGTCCTGCTGAAAGGTTTCGGCCTGAAACGTCGATCATACTTTTTTCCATAGTTGTTGCCTGGCCTGCTGAGTTCCTCCGGCATTTTGTATGTGTTGCTCACTCTAGTTACGGTCCAGCAAGTACAGTCACAAACTAAAATTAGCTCAAGTCCCTGAGTGGCACGGCTTGACAGGCAGACATAAAATGTGATGTTCATGTTTAAGTAAGACAGTAAAATGTTACTAGCACTATTTTAATAAAACAAGCAGTCGTGTAAATATGTAAAACAGCAGTAATAAAGTACAAAAAGTGAACAGTGCAGGATGAGAGTGTATCTGTGAGTTCGGTAGTGGGGTGGTGAGGGTGTGGGGGGAATGGCAGATATAATCTTCTTAAGATCAATTTGGGGGTAGTGAGAAGGGGTTTGTAGAATGCATGCTGAACTTGTCAGAAACATTAAATTTTAAATTGTGTTATTTTATAACTGAAATCATGGAGATATTTAGCTTTGGAAGCAATAGAAGGTACAAAGTGAATGAATTTTGCATTAGGATGGGAAACAAATTAAGATGTTCCATTTTACTCTGAAAAGATCAGTGTTCCAGCCTACTTGATTCTGCTTGTTTTTTAAACCCACATCAACCTGAGCATCATGTTGCCATGTAAAACTAGATGCTAAATTGGAATTGCCAATCTTCTTAAAGCATATAATGCTGTACAACAAGGGATAATCAAGCAGAGATAATTACAGCACTTAACATGAACAAGATAAACAATTATAAAGCGAAAATAATAAATTCTAGGAATATTTTGAATTTACATCTCTCAGGCTATATAAATGTACACAAACCAATTATATGTAAAATAATAGCTATCATATTCATTCCTGAAAAATTGTTTCAATACCATTATTTGAATAATAGTCATTACTTGTTTAACAATAGGTATCACAACATCATTAGTTGGTAAACTAATTTCAAAAGCACTTGCAAATAAGAGTTCCTTGAAGCATCTATCCTTTGTTTTACTTACATGTAAGGCATATTTCTTCAATGGCTAAGTATCATCATTAATATTAATTAGTTTTAAATAATATATACTTTCATGCCATAAAAATGATCCAAGCTTCTTAGAAACCAGAATTAAAGTACTGAATTAATAAAATTGAACCTTGCTTGATTCTGAACTGCTGGAATATCAATCTACTTGTTTAACACCTATGACTGTGTGGCTCAACGTCATATACAGGTTTGCTGATGACACCACTGTTGTGGGCTATATCAGAGAAGGTGATGAATTAGCATACAGGAGGGAGACTGAAAATCTGGCCGAGTTGTGTAATAAAGGAACTGATAGTAGACTTTGGAGAGGGAACCAGTGGTCCATGAGCCAGTAATCATCAGAGGATCAGAGGTGGAGAGGGTCAGTAACTTTAATTTCCTGGGTGTCACTATCTCAGAAGACCTGTCCTGGATCTGTCATATAAATATAATTGTGAAGAAAGCACGACAGTGCCTCTATTTCCTCAGCAGACTGTGGAGATTTGGCATCTCATCAAAAATCTTGGCGAACTTCTATAGATGTGTGGTGGAAAGTGTTCCGACTGGCTGCATTACAGCCTGGTATGGGAACACCAATGCCTTTGAGCAGAAAACCCTACAATAGGTAGTGGATCAAACAAGAGAAAATCTGCAGATGCTGGAAATCCAAGGAACGCACACAAAATGCCGGAAGAACTCAGCAGGCCAGGCAGCATCTATGGAAAAAAAGTACAGTCGACGTTTTGGGCCGAAACCACCCAAGGCCATGCTCTTTTCTCACTGCTGCCATCAGGTAGAAGGTACAGATGCCTCAGGACTCACACCTCCAGGTTATGAACAGCTATGGCCCCTGAACAAAAGGGGATAACTATACTCACTTAAGGACAATTTTATCTTGCTTATTTCATGCTCATTATTTATTGCTATTTATTTATTATCTGCATTTGCACAGTTTGTTTACAGTTTAAGGTTCCTGATGTTTACCATTTAGTTACTTTTCTATAGATTTGTTAAGTATGTCCACAGGAAAAAGAATCTCAGGGTTGTATGTACTCTGGTAATAAATTTTGCTTTCAACTTTGAATAACGGATGCACTTTGCTAACAGAATTAGCTACCCTGCATTTAATACACCACCAAGTTTATGAGTTATTCCCTGAGCCCCAGTGTTTAGTGCTACATTCTAGCCATCTGTTTCATGGTAGATAATCATGCTTACAGTATTGTTTTGCTGTGGATGACACAAACTTCAGATGGTGCCTTTAGAGGGCACTCTAACCAGGTCACCTTCAATAGGCTCTTGCATAGTGAGGCCCTATGGTCATTGCAAATGTTGTATTCCTGTTAAATTAAACATGTCATCACCTCTTAAGTTCCCATCCATAAGCTACAGCATTTAACTCGCTGTTATTTGTTGGTGACCTCATACAAATATTCTGCTGAATAGGCAGCTGTGTTTAGAATACAGATTACACCAGAAAGCAACATGATATAAACAGTTGAGCAGCAATGCATGCCTGCAAACACAACAGGACATATTAAGCATCATGTCTCAGCAAGAGATCTCTCATTAACAGCTATTGGAGAGGAGGTTGGCAATGTGGCAGAACTCAGTGATGTGGCTCTGGGGGAAAATAGAGCATATTTGCATTCAGAAATTCTGAAAACAAAAGTAGTTTGCTTAACATATTACTAATTCCTGGCTGCTTTTTCCTTCATTTGAACAATACAAATTGGAACAAGCTTCAGGCTTCTCATTCTCCTTCGCCAGTTTGACCACAGTGCATGTCATTTTGGAAAAGGAGCGGCATGGCAGCATAGCGGTCAGCATAGTGCTATTACAGTGCGAACGATGACTGATCAGGGTTCAATTCCCACTGTTGCCTGTAAGGAATCTGTACATTCTCCCTGTGACTGAGTGGATATCGTCTGGGTAGTCTGGTTTCCTTTCAAATACCAAAGATGCATGGTTAGGGTTGGTGGGTTGTAGGCATGCTACGTTGGCGCTGTGACGAGTGTGGGCTGCTCAGCACAATCCCTGCTGTTTTGATTTGATGCATAAGATGCATTTGACTGTCAGTGAAATACCACCATCAAGAGCACTTACCGTGCCTCCCCAGGCCCACACTTCAGAAAGTTCGATCACCTGGTTGTACTTCTACTCCCAGCGTATAGGCAGAGACTAAAGATCGCAGCACCAGTGGTGAAAACCAAGAAGGTATGGTCAAGGGAAGCAGAGGAGCACTTACAGGGCTGCTTTGAGTCAGTGGACAGGACAATATCTTTGAATATCAGGGACTCATCTTTGAATCTGAATAAATACAACACAATTGCAACCAATTTCATCAAGATCTGTGTGGGTGAATGAGTGCCTTCAAAAACATACAGGACATACCCAAACCAAAAGCTGTGAATGAACCAGGAGATTCGCAGTCTGCTGAGGGCTCGATCTGTGGCGTTCAAGACCAATGATCTTGCACTAAACAAGACGTCCGGCTACGGCCTTTGAAAAGCTATTTCAAAACTGAAAAAACAATTCCAATTGAAGTTAGAGACAGAATCAGACAAAACATCAGCTCTGGCGGTGTTTGCAGGCCATTACTTCCCACAAGGCAAAACCTAACATCATGATTGTCTGTGATGCTTCACTCCCAGATGAGCTTGATGCCTTTCATGCACTCTTTGAAACGGAGAATAAAACTACACTTGTGCAAATCCCTGCAGTATTTGATGACGCTGTGATCTCTGTCTCAGGGGCTGATGTCAGAACATCTTTCAAGAGGGTGAACTCTTGCAAGTCATCTTGTACCTGGTAGGAAATTGAAAATCTGTGCCAACCAACTGGTGGATATATCAAAAGACATCTTTAATCTCAAGTTTCTGAAGACCTATCCTGAGGCCAACATATTGATGCAATTACAAAGAAGGCATGACACAAGCTATATTTCATTAGAGGTTTGAGAAGACTTGATATGTCACCAAAGATTCTCACAAATTTCTACAGATGTACCGTGGAGAGCATTCTAACTGGTTGCATCACCGTCTGCTATGGAAGGGCCGCTGCACAGGACTGGAAAAATATACAGGGAGTTGTAAACTCAGCCAGCTCCAACATGAGCACTAGCTTCCCCAGCATCGAGGACTCTCTCAAAAGCAGATGCCTCAAGAAGGCTCCATTCATCATTAAGGACCCCCATCACCCAAGACGCTCCCTCTTCTCAATAATAGCATCAAGGTGGAGGTACAGGAGGTTGAAGATGCACATTCAATGTTTCAAGAACAGCTTCTTCCTCTCCATCAGATTTCTGAATGAACAATGAACCCATGAACACGTCTTTTTTTTTCTATTTCTTTGCACTACTTAACTATTAACTGAATGGGCAGAAAGACCTAATTCTGCTCCTATGTCTTATGGTCAATCAAAGCCAATCTAAGGTAGCCTTTCCCCGAGTGGGCTCAAGCAGAAGCTGCTCTAAAAAGCCATTTCATAGACGTTCAACACATTCCCTCTCTTGCAATCTGATGTCAGCCTGATTTTCCCAATCCCCTAGCATATTGAAGACTGCCATTACAATTGTGACATTACCCTTATTACATGACCTTTCCAGCTCCCTTTGCAATCTCAACCTCATTATCTTGGCTACTACTTGAGGAGGCTATACATGATTCCCATAATGTTTTTTTACCCTTGTAGTTAAGAAACTACACCCTCTAAGAATCGACATCCTCTGACCCTATGTCAATTCTTTCTAAATATATAATTCCATCTCTTACCAACAAAGCCATATCTCCACTTATGGTTTCCTGCCTGTCCTTTCAATACAAAGGATATCCTTTAATATTAAGCCCCCAGCTATGAGCTTCTTTCAGCCACGACTCAGTGATGCCCACAACATCATTCCAACCAATCTCTAAATGTGCCACGAGTTCATCAACATTATTCTGAACGCTATGCACATTTAAATACAACACCTTCAGTAATGCATTCTTTGCCCTTTTGAATTTTGTCTCTGTGGTAAAATTTAACTCTTTGCTCTGACTGCAGTCTTTGGCTGTCCTTCCTTACATTCATATTACAGCCACCATCTACTTGTAAACCTGCTGGCTCATCCTCAGTTCTATCATACTGGTTTCCATCACCGCCACCATAAACTACTCTCAACAGCTTTAGCAAAGGTGCCTGCACGGATATTGGCCCCCGTCCTGCAGGAAGAGGTCCTAAATATTCAGAAATCTGAATTCCTGCCCCCATTCCAATTCTTCAGCCACATATTTATCTGCCACCTCATTCTATTCCTATCCTCACTGTCACATGGCACAGTCAGCAATCCTGAGATTACTACCTTTGAAGTCCTGCTTCGTGACTTCCTTTCTAACCCCCTGTATTCTGTTCTCAAGACCTCCTCCCTTTTTCTACCGAAGTTGTTGGTACCAATATGTAACACCACTTCAGGCTGCTCACCCTCCCTCTTCAGGATATTGTGGACAAGTTCAGACACATTGTGGACCCTAGCCCTGGGAGGCAAACTGCCATTCGTGTTTTTTTTTCGCATCTACAGAATCATCTATCTGTCCCTCCAAATGTAGAGACCACTATTTCTGCTGACATCTTCTTCATTTCCCTACCTTTCTGAGCCATAGGGCCAGAATCAGTGCCAGAGGAGTACTTACGGAATATTTACTGTTGACGGGGATAGCCACAGGGGTGCTTGCCACTGTATGACGTTTTCCATTCACTCTGTTGACAAAGAGTACATAATGAAGTCATTATGTCATTATAAATTCACTAAGTTTTTACTTTAAATTCTCACAACCATGTTTCTATTTAATATTTATAGTTTTAAAAATTGAACAGAAAATTCACTGTGGCTAATCCTTTTTCAATTTGGAGTGACTTAAGTGCTATCAAATAACATAAACTACGCAATAGATAACCTGCAAGTACATCAACACTTTTTAAAAGTGGAACTGTAGTTATTCATTTTGTGCGCATTTGTTAACTGCTTTCAAAAAAAAAACTTTAAAATTTAACCTTTGATTACTTTCAAAGCTGTATTTCAGAAAATGCAGAATGAGTGCAATAGAGGGCCATTGCATCTTGCTATGAGTTAACTAATTAGATGCATTTCCATACTGTTTATGTTCTTTCAATTTTAAGTACAAGTCCTCCATTGTACTTTCTGCCATGCTTTCAAATGTTGAATATCAGTCTTTTATCAAAGTTTGCTTTGCTTTTCTATAATGACCATAAAACTTAGGAGCAGAATTAGGCCATTCAGCCCATTTATTCTGTTCCACTATTATATCATGGCTGATTTATTATCCGTCAACTCTATTCTCCTGTCTTGCTCCCGTAACCTTTGATGCCCTTACTAATCAACAATCTATCAGCCTCAGCTTTAAATATACCAATGACTTCGGCTCATTAGCTGTCTGAGGCAATGAGGTCCAGATTCACCACCTATAGCTAAAGAAATTTCTCATTTCTGTTCTAAAGGGACACCTCGTATTCTGAAGCTAAACTCTGCCATGATAGGAAACTTCTCACATCCACTCTGTCTAGGCCTTTTAATAATCAATACATTTCAATGAGATCCCCATCATTCTTCTAACTACAGTGAGTGCAGGCCCAGAGCCATCAAACACTTACCCTTTCATTACTGGGAAATTTCTTGTGAACCTCCTCTGGTCCTTCTCCAATAAAAATAATCTCAACTATTTTATGAGGTATTATTCCTTTATTTGCAAAAATACTTCTTTGTTAAAAATTTCACAATTGGCAAATTCTACAAGTAATCTTTGACTATAGTCTACCATTAATTTTAGGAAACAGAGTCCAATGTAAAGTATGCTCTAACTTTTGAAGCATTTTTACTCCCTTTAGCCACTTCCTAGTGAATCTACATCTTGCCTTCTCAATTGTTATTAGCCCACGGTATTAGGTATTAGAAATTAATGCATACTTTGATGCTAGTTGTGCGAAGAAGTATTTGCCCACAATGAAACAAGTTTTAATTGGAAACGTGATTTATTTCAGCTTTAGTTTGAGAGCCACCTTTCCTGATTGTCAAGGAGTCTGAGACATTCTTAAAGTTCTGTATTTTCCTTGCCTCACTGCTAATGTCGAAAGCCTGTACAGAAATGTTCCAGCAGTATCCTTTTCGGCAGATCCTCCACTAATCATGTGCTGGAACAAATGACCTTCCCTACCTCCACAGGTGTCTGGTCTGATTGCTTGTTTCATAACCCTAACTCTCACCCCTTCACAAGTAACAGTCCTGATCAACGAAGCCTTCAAGACCTTGACTCCAGACCCAATCTCATTGACACTTTTCTTCATTACCACCACCATCGTCCCACAATTTGTAGCCTGAGTACAGCAATAATGCAGTAAATACATGAATTGAATCTATTGAACATGAGACTTGGACCATTATGACTGATATTTTACTGCCAAGCAGACAGTAGTATCCAGGACATCTTCAAAGAGTAATGTTTCAAAATGGCAGTATCCATCATTAAGGATTTCTCATTGCTACCATCAAGGAGGTACAGGAGCCTGAATGCATACACTCAACCAATCTGGAACAGCTTCTTCCTCTTTGCCATCTGATTTCTGAATGGATGTTTTAATCTATGAATACTACCTGACTTCTTATTTATTTTTGCACTACTTATTTAATATATATGTACTGTATATCTACTGTAATCTATTGGTGCTGGCGTGTGGTGGCCTAGTGAGCAAAGCATCAGACTAGCAACCTGAAGGTCACTGGTTCGAGTCTCAGCTGAGGCAGTGTGTTAGTGTCCTTGAGCAAGGCACTTAACAACACTTTGCTCTGCGACGTCACCGGTGCCAAGCTGCATGGGTCCTAATGCCCTTCCCTTGGACAACATCGGTGGCGTGGAGAGGGGAAGGCGTGCAGCTTGGGCAACTGCCGGTCTCCCACACAACCCTGCCCAGCCTGCGCCCTGGAAACTCCAGGCACAGATCCATGGTCTGTTGAGACTGACGGATGCCACACAAAAATCTACTGTAATTCAGTTTCTTTTCTCTAATTTTTAATCTTATTTCTTGCAAAAATTTTCAAGGAACTCTGTGGGATACCACCAAAAATTCCAAACTCTTCTTGGAAACTGCCATTCATTCCCCCCATTTTTGTCCTTTGAAGAGAGTTTCTATTTTCTATCTTTAAATTCCATATCCTTTAATGTTCTCCAAGTCTTCTGTGTCGTCTCCATCATAGAAGCATAGAACCGTACAGCACAGAAATGGGCCCCCGGCCTATCTCATTCACATCAACCGTAATACTTTTCCAAGTTAATTCCATTTGCCTGTATTAAGCCCATATCCCACTATTCTTTTCTAAGTACCTCTCTAACTGGCTTTTTGACATTATAATTGTGTCTGTGAGGTTTTGTCCAGTATAAACTTGCTTTCTGAAATTCATGTCAACTGTTTTGAATTATGTTAGTAACTTCTTAATTTAAGGATTCAGTAACACTTTGGACCTCAGATTATAAAAATAACTGGGCTATAATTGAATTTGCTGAGCCTGGTTTTCTGTAAATCAGTTCACTCTTCAGTCCTTCAGCACGTTCAATTGTAGATTGAAATATAATTTATTATGTCTTCACAACAGCGTTACTTAGCATCTCTTCAATTTCCCTTTGAAAGCTCAGACAGACCCCATTAAGTTGCATTGCTCTCTAAAGAATGATATAGGATAGTGGCTAAGCAGCTGCATTTTGATTTTTTTTGTTTACCAGAATTGCTGTTGCAACCAGTTCACCTTGAACACTCTTTCCTTTTAACAAATTTACAATCTTTATCTTTGTCCATATTTCCAAAGCATCTTTCAGTATCTCATTACTCATCAATGAATTAGCAATCACCTTTGGATTTGCCTTCTCCCTTTCTCTTAATTAAGTCAAATATTGAAGGGAGGGTCATCAAAATATGTAAAATTAGTGCTGAAGCAGGGAAAAATGGAAGACAATTCTATTAGGAAGCACAGCAAACTTCTTTCGAAAGCGTTCCTTTTATTGTTTTCAGTGTCATATCTACTTGACTGTAGTAAAATCCTGATCCACTGTAGTAATATCCAGAAATAAAGATGGTTTATTATCTGGTTCCTATAGTTCCTTTAAGACTTAAAACGTTCTCTCACTGATACAGTACTCTCTCAAAATGTACCAGACTTTTGTTTGCTGAATTCCCTTTAAACTTATTGAGGTCTCATGAGAATTTATTATCCTGTGGTGTTTCATCTAAAAGAAAAAATTGAATTCAGGGTGTTTTGGAGTTTGAATAGGAATAACAGCTGATAGTCCAACACCAAAGTCCTGAGTGTACCATTTTAGCTGGAAACCTGTATAAATGCCTCTCTGCAAAAACCCACACTGACACATAGTTTTGTACCATCAATAAACATAGATATTTTGATTTCAACTCAGTCATACGAATACATTTTTAAATAATTTATATATCATTTGGGTTGCTGTTAAATATAGTTACCAGTGGGAACAGAAATAAGTAAACAGCTGGAAGAGGGAAGCTGTTAAAACGAAAATGTAATGGTAAGGTTACAGTATTCAAATACAGACCAAATGGGAACCTTTCTGTTTAATTTGTTGCATACTGACCCCAGCAGATAAGGCTTGGAAATGCATGCAGAGATTTTAAAATTAGACGAAAGATATCAGGAAGCACTTTTTAATATATTCTCAAATATACATTTTCTTAAAGACACAATAAAATATTAAATAACTGCTTAAGAATTAAACAGTTAATTCCAGGTCTCAAAAAATACAAATCTTAATTGTTAAGTTTCATAGAATCATTAACAAATGAAAATTAAGTGTACAATGTTTTATTCTCTTTAATAAATCCTACTGATGTTGAAATGATACTTTTTTTTTAAACAGGCAGGGCTTCAAGGTGTCCTTCAATCCTTCCCCCAAGAACCATTTCCATGGAAGGACAGCCAGTAGTCGAAATCATGACCGGGAATTACTAAACAAGCGGTTTAAAATTTCTTGATTTTGTAATTTTTTTATAAACATAATTGCCTAACCCACTGCCCAGCTTGGGCCAAGTCTCACACAGGACAAAACCCCTACCTCTGAACTACCGATGGATAATCATGGAAGAAAACTATAGCTGATTCAGTGGGAGCACAGACATATCTCTCCAGAGCTTTAGTTCCATTTACAATTTTATGGAGCTCTGGTGAAATGATCAGATACTTCCTCAAAACTAAGGCAACAAGAGGCATTTCTCACAAGCCCAATTAATCATGAGGTGGCAGTGATGCAGGAAAATAACCACCAAGGGAAAAACCTGCACAGAGACATTTACCTCTGTGATGCAAAAGAATGCAGGATTATTGATAGTTATGTATTACTATTTATGTATTGATCATTTATATCATGGACTGTACAGAGAAGCACTGATTTTATGGAGGAAGTGTTTAAATCCGTTCAGATATATAGATGGCAGCCTTGCATCCAACTTGTATTACATTCTTCAATAATGAATAAGCTGGTGCCTAAAAAAACAGAATTTTGAAGATGAGTCAAAATGGGCATATATACAAATTCTACAGATCTACTGTACATCATTTTATCAGTTCACCTACTTTGTCAGTCTTCATCTTCAATTGAGAGCTATATGTATATTCTGTGGTACTGCCTTACCTTCATAAACACAGGTATACTACAGGCTGTAGACACACGTAAAAATGTGTTTCTGATACTGTGGGTATGGGTGCCAAATAGTCTCTAATTGCTCAAATGTTTGCAGCACCACAACTTGTCAAGCTGCCCAGTATGTTTTGCCTTTCGATTGAAATTAACAAATCACTCATTTCTTACATTTTTAACATACCCCAGAATCATCAAGAGGTCACATTGTTCTGACAGGATCCCATAAGATTCAGACTCGAAGAGCTCTATCTAGTGGATCGAAGTAATCTTATTTCTTCACGTTGTATCGTCCATAGAAATGGTAGCATAATGTTGACGTAGCTCAGGAAATAGGAGACTCCACTACAAAAAGTATTGTCAGTAGTTCAGGCCAATGTGTCACGGTCAGCTACTGTTAAGGTTTGTAAGCTCTGATGACAATGACAGAATGTGCACCTCAGTGATGTTTGCTTAACCCACTGCTAAACTCTCTCTACACCCATGACTGTGTGGCTAGGGACAGCTCAAATGCCATCTATAAATTTGCTGACAATACATCTATTGTTGGCATAATTTCAGATGGTGATGAGATGCTGTATGGGAGCGAGATACATCAGCTAGTTGAACAGTGACACAGCAAAATACCAAAGAACCGATTGTGGACTTCAGAAAGGGTAGGGTGAGGGAACACACAGCAGTCCTCATAGAGGGATCAGAGGTGGAAAGAGTGAGCAATTCCAAGTTCCTGCATGTTAATAGCTCTGAGGATCTAATCTGAATGCAACATATTGATGCAGTTACAAAGTAGGGACAGAGGCAGCTATATTTCATTAGGAGTTTGAGGAGATTTGGTATGCAACCAAAAACACTTGCAAATTTCCATTCTAACTGGCTGTATCACTGTCTCGTATTGGGGGTGGTGCTACTACACAGGATCAAAATAGGCTGCAAACCTAGCCAGCCCCGTCATGGGCAATAGCCTCCATAGTATCCAGGACATCTTCAAAGAGTGATGCCTCTAAAAGGCAGCATCCATCATTAAAGACACCCATCACCATGTCATGGCTTGTTCTCATCGCTACCATCAGGAAGAGGGTAAGAAGCCTGAAAGCACAGACACAACAATTCAGGAACCGCTTCTTTCCCTCTGCCATCTGATTCCTGAATGGACATTGAACCAATTATCACTATGTCACTATTCTTAAAAATTCCTATCTTGCAGTACTTATTTAAATATATATATACACACACTGCAATTCAGCTTCTTTCCCATTATTATGTACTGCACTGTACTGATGCTGCAAAGACAACAAATTTCACAACATATACCAGTGATATTAAAAATCATTCTGAAACTTGCTCAATTCAGAAGCTCAGGAGTTTTCAAACTTATCCTATTAAGCACAAATCCATTTGACGGCAAACTGAGAAAAATCTGCTGTTGTGTTGTGATCCATAAGACAATTAAACCATAAGACATGGAAGACAGAATTAGGACATTTGGCCCATCAACTTGCTTCGCCATTCCATCATGGCTCATCTATTGTCCCTCCGAACCCCATTCTTCTGCCCTCTCTCCGTAACCTTTGGCACCCCGACTAATCAAGAACCTATCAACTTTGAGCTTCAGGATTGAGGAGCAACACCTCATATTCCATCTGGATAACCTCCAACCCCAAGGCATGAAAATTAATTTCTCCTTCTGGTATTTTTTCTTTCTCTTCCCCCTTCCGTCATTCCCCATTCTGGCCTCTTACCTCTTCTCCTCAGCGGCCTATAACCTCCCCTTGATGCCCTTCCCTCCTCCTCCCATGGTCCATTCTCCTCTCCTATGAGATTCCTTCTAAATTCCTTCTTTACCTTTCCCACCCACCTGGCTTCACCCATCATCTTCTAGCTACTTCTCCTCCCCCTTCCCCTGCCTTTTTATTCTGGTATCTTTCCCCTTCTTTTCCAGTCCTGAAGAAGCATCTTGGGCCAAAATGTTGATTATTTATTCATTTCTATAGATGTTGCCTGACCTGCAGAGTTCCTCCAGCATTGTGTATGTTGCTCTGGATTTATAGCATCTGCAGAATCTATTCTGTTTATGACACTTATAATTTTCGAATCCTCCAGAACAATTTCAGAATCTAGTGATTCTTGAAAGATCATTACTAATGCGTCCACAATCTCTTCAGCTACCTCTTTCAGAACCCTGGAGTGTAGTCCATCTGGTCTAGGTAACTTATCTACCTTCAAACCTTTCTGTTTCTCAAGCACCTTCTCTCAGTAATACCAAATACTGCACCCTGACACAAAGTTCACCTGCCACTGCTGTGTCCACCACTACTACTTATCCAGGGTCATTTTCCAGTGTTCCGATATCCACTCTCACCCCTTTTACATTTTATATATCTGAAAAATCTTTTGGTATCCTCTCTTATGTCGAGTAGCTTACCTTCAGATTTCATTTTTTTCTTGCTTTATGGATTTTTTTTAGATGTTTTCTGTTGGTTTTTGAAAGCTTCCTAAAAATTCCCACTAATTTTTGCTGTAAGTCCTCTTTGTCTTTATGCTGTCTTTGCATTCCCTTGTCAGCCACGATTGCCTCACCCTCCCTTTAGAATACAATCGGCCCTCCTTATCCGTGGATTCAACCAACCGCAGATCGGGAAAATCTGGAAGTTCTCTCTCCAGCACTCATTGATTGATTATTTTTTCTTGTCATTTATTCCCTAAACCATACAGTATAACAACTATTTATATAGCATTTACATTGTATTAGGTATTATAAGTAATCTAGAAATGACTTAAAAGTACTGGCAGTGCCCAGGTTATGAATGAGTTCCATTCCTGAGTCTGTCTTTAAGTTGGATTTGAAATCGGAACAGGTATATCCAGTATTATTTAGCATCAGTTAGTCAAATGTTTTTCTTAGTATATAGTACATATTTTTTGGTATCCGCGGGGGGGGGGGGGTCTCAGAACCAATCTCCCATGGATAAGGAGGGCCGACTGTGTTTTTATATCTTTGGGATGTATCTATACTGCACCTTCTGAATTGCTCCCTGAATCCTCAGCCACTGCCATCATCCCTGCTAGTGATCCCTTTCAATCAGCTCAAACAAAAACACAGTCCTTTGCAAGATGGCACTGGTGAACCATGGTGACGGTATGTGGGCAACTTACAAAACTTCTATTTCTTTTGAACTACTCTCACTTCAATCTACAGACTGTAATTTCCCTTTAAGTAATGTAATTTTGAACCGTCATAATGAACTAGCAATTTCATGATCAGTCTTCAGAAGGACTCGGTGAACTTAACCCACAAGCATACAGGTATAGCACCTTTTAGCAATTGAAGGTACATCGATACAGCTGAAACAGTGAGAGGACAGGAGGACTCTAAGTCAGATCAAAGCACGAGGGAATGAAACTTCCTCTACCCACCATCTTGTTAGCAAATGTACAGTCGCTGAACAAGATTGAGGACATAAGGGCAAGATTGTTACATCAGTGGAAAATGAGAAATTGCTGTGTTCTGTGTTTCATGGAGATGTAGCTCATTCTGCAAATGCTGGATACGTTGTTAAGATCTGAGGGCTTCTCCAACACTGGATGGACCAGACTGTTGATTTGGAGAAGGCAAATCACATATATCCTGAAATCTGTGTTTCCTGATAAAATTTTTGTGTTGCTCAGGCACAGTGGTCTTGTCACACTCTTGTTCCCTCAACCATCTAATGATTACATGCTGACCGTTCTACTTACCAAGGGAGTACTCTGTGATTCTGATCGCAGTTTATATATCACCCAAGGCTGATGTTAAGCAGGCACTTGAGATATTAAGTGTCACCATCAGGAAACATGAAGCAGCCTAGCCTGATGCTACTGTCGGGCACTTCAATCAGGCTTGTTTGAAGAAATCCCTACTCAATTATCATCAACATATCAACCGCAGTACCTGGGATCCCAACACTTTCAACCATTATTAAAGTACGATTAGAAAGCCTATCATTCCATGCTTGGACCGCATTTCTGAAAATCTGATCCCTTAGCTGTTCTTCTCCTACCTGCATGCAAGCAGAAGCTACAGAGATAAAGGCAACAAAGAGTTGGTCATGGGAGGTACAGGCGCAGCTATGGGATTGTTTCTTATCAATGGACTGTGCCAAATTCAAGGACTCATCAGAGGGCCTAAACGAGTCAAGAACTTTAGAAAAAACAGTCGTAGATGAGTGTATCCCCACAAAATCATTCAGTCTTCCCTAACCAGAAGACTGAAGGGGCATTCAGGTCTGTTGACCAAGTTAAATACAAAGGGTCCAGGTACTAGCTCAGAAAGCCATCTCACATGTGAAATGCCAATTTTGGAACAAATTTGAATCACTGAAGAAGGCTTGACTTGAATACCATCATCTCCTGCAAAGTGAAACCAAGTGACATAGACCACAACAAGTCTTCACTCCCAGATCTCAATGCCCTTATGCTCGCTTTAACCATCAAAACATAGAGGAACCTTCACAAACTCCCACAGCTCCTGTTGACCCTGTGATTTCAATCTCTGAGGCTGACATCAGAGCGTTCTTTAGGAGGGTGAACCCACGGAAAGCATCTGCACAGACAGGGTACCTGGCTGGGCACTGAAGACCTGTGCTGATCAACTGGCTGGAGTGTTCAACAATATTTTTCATGTCACACTGCAACAGTCTGAGGTACATGCTTGCTTCAAGAAGGCTTCAATTATAAGGTGCCTAAGAAGAACATGATAACCTGCCTTAATGACTATCGTCCGGTATCACTTACATCTACTGTGATGAAGTGCTCTGAGAGGTTGCTGACAAAATATATCAACTCCTGCCCAAAAAGCGACTTGGATCCACTCCAAATTGCCTACTGTCACAACAGGTCATCAGCAGATACTACTGTATTGGCTCTTCACTCAATACTGGAAAATTTGGACAGCAAAATGCATACATCAGGATGTTCTTCACTGACTACAGCTCAGCATTCAATACCATCAGCCCCTCAAAACTAATCAATAAGTTTCAAGACCTCGGCCTCAAAACTTCCTTGTGCAATGGATCTTTGATTTACTCACTTGCAAACCTCTGTAAATTCAGATTGGCAACAATATCTCCTCCATAATCGCCATCAACACAGATGCACCACAAAGCTGGGTGCTTAGTCCCCTGCTCTACTTGCTTTATACTTACGACTGTGAGACTAAGTACAGCTCCAATGCCATACTGAAGTTTCCTGATGACACCACTGTCATTGGCCAAATCAAATGAATCAGCACATAAGAGGCTAGACTGAAAATCTGGATGAGTGGTATCACAACTGTGGTAACTTCTACTTTACAAAAGACCACTCGACAATTTTATGGCCAAAAGAACATCTTTATCTGGGACGGCAAATGAGATTTACAATACAGGCTTTCAGATACCGCGTGCGGCAGGGGTGGAGGAACTATATACAATGCATACCAGGAGTAAAAAGAGCGGAAGTGAAAACCCCGCCAACCCCGGAAACCCGCCTCTTGTTATCAACAGATTACTTTTAATAATACTCACATTACAACAACAACCATCTCTCAGTCAATGTCAGCAAGACCAAGGAGATGATTACTGACTTCAGGAGGAGAAAACCGGAAGTCCATGAGCCAGTCCTCATCAGGGGATCAGAGGTGAAGAGGATCAGCAACTTTAAATTCCTCGTGTTACAATTTCAGAGGACCTGTCCTCAGTTAAGTGCCACTAAGAAAAAAACACGGTAACGCCTCTACTTTCTTAGAAGTTTGCAAAGATTTGGCATGTCATTTAAAACCTTGATAAACTTCAGTGGAGAAGATATTGACAGGTTGCATCATGGCCTGGTAATGGGAACACCAATGCCCTTGGATGAAAAAGCTTACAGATGGGTATGTCCTAGTCCATCATGGATAAGAACCTCCCCACCACTGAGTACATCTGCAGAGAGCACTGCTGCAGGAAAGCAGCATCCATCATCAAAGACCCCCACCATCTAGTGCTCTCTTCTCACTGCTGCTGTAGCCTCAGGACCTGCAACAGCGGGTTGAGGAACAGTTTTTACCCCTCAACCATCAGGCTCTTGAACCAGAGGTGATAACTTCACTCAACTTCATTTTCCTCATTACTGAGCTGCTGCCACAACCTATGGACTCACTTTCAAGGACTCTTCATCTCATGTTCTCAATATTTATTATTATTATTATTTTTATTACTGTTTCTTTTTCTTTTTGGATTTGAAGTTTGTTTCTCTTGCACACTAGTTGGACTTTTATTTCAATTCTGCGGTACTTCTTGCATTTACTGTGACTGCCACAAGAAAATTAATCTCAGGGTTGTATATGGTGACATATACAGGCATTCCCCGGGTTACATACGAGTTCCTTTCCTGAGTCCTTCTTTAAGTTGGATTTGTATGGAAGTCAGAACAAGTACATCCAGTATTATTTAGCATCAGTTAGTCGAACGTTTGTCTTAGTATATAGTATATATTTTACCTTTCTGTGCATACAGCACTTAAGAAACGTATGTATTCCAATAATTAAACCACTGCGTTGCTTAGTAATAATTGTAGCTTTCATCAGGGCAGCGCCTTTCAAATGCTCCATTATTCTCACTTTGTTATCCTTTAAAATTGTTCCGATCGTTGACTGACTGTAGCCTAACTCTTTTCCAATGATGTTTCACCTCTTTCCAAACGCTTTATTATTTCCACTTTATTTTCAATCGCGATCGCTTCCCATCAATGTTATTCCCTCAACCATCAGGTCTTGAACCAGAGGTGATAACTTCACTCAACTTCACTTTCCTCATTACTGAGCTGCTGCCACAACCTATGGACTCACTTTCAAGGACTTTCAATAACCAATGTTATTCTATGATTTGAAAGGCTTCCAGAGGTACACTGCTTTCACTTGATGTCAGAAGCTCTATATGGTCTGATGCTAGATCCCCATAAAGCAGCAACTCTGTTTTCCATATCCAATCACTATCAGCATCAGGCTGTTGCGGTATACTGCCTCAAGTAGACTGAGCTCCTGTCACTGTTAAAGTCAGCAATGAAGACAGGTGGATATTGGTTTCAAGATAGCTTGAGTTTTAAAAATAAGACATTTTCATTCCCCACACTTAGGTCACCCAGCATCAGAGTGGGTACCAATGCATCAAAGATAGAAATATAGCTTTTCAACTAATCACCAAAATGTGTTGGACCATTACCCCAGGTACTAAGTCCTATTTCTTTCAGTCACTGCAGAGGATTATTTGTCCTTTGATATTGCCCCCTCTCGAGTTTATTTATCTGGAGTTAAATCATATGCTGAGACCATGAGAAATAAACTACTGCACCATAATTTGTCATAATTCAATTGAATTCAAAATTCAATTTCCATCAGCTAACAGCTTACCATTTCTGCATCATGGGCTAACCCAGTGTCATGATGTTCCAGTTCTTCATCTCTGAACTTCTTCAAAACCTGAGACGAAAGTAGAGGAAATCTTTGATAATGGTATAAAGACAATATATTTTGAGACTAAATATCATTTTATTGAACAACTTAAAGCCACAAGTGAGCCAAATTAAATATTTATACTATTACAACTCCTCTACCAGTGGTCTATTAAGTTTGTGCTCAAGTTTGGAATAAGAATGTTTGAATTTGACTGCAATATATACACAGTACATCTTCTTGATTCTCTGACGTAAAACTATGTATTTTTGGAAAAATGAAAGCATGACCTCTACTAAACATTCTAAACATGTGTAATTCACAAAATAATAATTACACAGAACTACATTGAAATTTGCTGCCTGCAATAGAAGAGAAACATTATAAAGCCTAAGTTAAACAATAGCACTATTACATCATCACATTTGACAATAAAATATCTTTTCAATGTATCCCATCATCCCATTGAGCACAATGAAGCCAGGGGCATTAAATCTGCAAACAGAGAGTGCTACATTGCTGCTTCCCCCTAGGTCCTGGGCAACATCTACACAAAGAAACATTTTAGTGGCTTCTGAACAGTTCAAAGGACCTTATGAGAGTAAAAACTTCTTTAGCACAAGTTTATGCTGAGATTGACATAGTAAAAATTTGTTGTTCCCATTGAGTAATTCTGCAGAAACATTCGCACAACTACACTGCTTCTAAGCTCAATATTAGCTGCAGCTATGTTTAACCTGCACTTTGATTGTGTTACTTCAATAACCTTAAACACCATGAGGAAAATAATCATGAAAAGAGTAAACCAGGTAAACACTGAACAGCATGGTGCTGGTTGGATGCATGCAACATACTACATTTTTAAAAGAGATAGTGAACATACCTAGTAGGTAGGTAGAGATGTTCAGAAATGAATATTATATTTGTGACTCAAATATACCAGGAAACAACTGTAGATGTAGCACAGCACGCACACAGATGTACTGTGCTTAATAAATGTCTTCACTCCTGTCTTATTAAGAACAAGCCGTATTGGACTTGCAATTTTTCATTTCAATTTATGATGAGACTTATGTTCTTTTATCTTATGTATCCATTTGAGATTTGAATTAATGGGCACTCATCGTACTACTTACTGAAATTAATGTTATTCAGTGTATTTCAACTTGCAATAACACAAGGGATAGCAGGTGTTCCTCAATTTATTTCATGGAGTCTCCAGGAAAAATTCACTGGCAAACAATGCCAAAAGGATTGAAACCTACAACGCAGTGTTTCATAGACGACCCAGATAATGAAATATTAATGGTAACTATTATTCGTAAGTTATTGCTCTGTGTTAATACATTTAAATATTTCTGACCATCAAGACTCATAAAGATGTAATTATCTTGCTTAAATAAAAAGAATGCTCACTTCAAGTAATTCTTTGTGTCTTTCTGGATCATCTTCCATTAATGTCCTAATCTGATTGTTATAATGATTTGATATACTCTCTTCTACTGCTACTGTACAGGCCATGGCACCCTCCTTTCCTAAAAGAGCAGTTCCAGCTCCTGTAATAAGAGACATAACATTTATAATCAGCTCAGCAACCACACATCATTTTAACATCAACAATCACAAATGAAATATACACATTGGTTGTAGTGAATCAAGAAAAATTACTGTTTTTTGTAAGTGAGGCAAATGCTGAACCATCAGGATATTCAAAGAATTGGATAGGGAATAATCAGGTTTGTTGAGAAAAGGCTGCAGATGACAAAACATAGGCTATCTGACCAACTGAAGAAATCAAGAAGTCAAACTGTACAATTATATATTATCTAAATGAAAAATGCAGTTATTTTTACAGAACACCAATTAGAACATTGAAAAGACCCACTAGAGTCATCCTGCACATACTTGTGAGTTTTCATTGGAACATTTAATGTAAATTGATTGAATGTGTAAGTGATTTTGAAAAATACAAATATTTACCCAACATGAACCCTGCAATATTCCAGATAGGTATAAGCAGGGTTGGTCGAACTCTGTGATCAACCATCAATTCATTGAATTTCTCCAGATGTTCCTTTTCTTGATCCCACATTTGCTGTAAAATGAGTGTTTATTTCAGTCATCTTACAAAGGATATAGACTCCCTAAAATCTAAACCTAGTGTGGTTTATACATATTTTGTTTGACATGCTCAGTTCCTCCAGCATTTTGCACGTTACCAAAGCTCAATGGATACTTTTGATTGGCTTGAAATATTAGTACATGCTACACTGTTTAAGAGAGCATTGTTGTACAAGTATCAATTGGAGCAATTGCTTATCAATTATCCAGAGCAGCTCACTTTAAGTGACCTCCTGTTGGAAAAACCTGCAATCTGTGTGTAAGAGATAATGGTGTCAATTACTGTAGAAAAATCACATATAAATAGGGCTTACACCATTCTTCCTCACAGAAGATTGGTTCTCTTTTGAAAGTAATAAAAATTTGAGAGCTTATTCATATGTATAAAATATCTATACATTTCAGACATCCGTAACCTAGGTGGGGCATATAGATGCCTGGATGGTGTTTAGAATAGGAAAAAAAGTTAATAGTTGCAAAGAGCTTGCTTCTATTTCTTTTGTTTCCACTATCTACTGTATTATTCACCAAGTGATTTTAAACAGCTAAATGTCTAAGTTAGGTGACAACTATGACAAAAGTACAAACTCGATTTCGAAAGTGCAATTTAAATTCAGCGAATCTTGACAAAATGTAGCAAAAATGCTGCTGAGATTGATGTGTGATTTAGTGCAACAATTGGAGTAAACAATCCAAATAACTACGTGCTTTGATTGATTAGATCAAAAAAGAACTTGAAATTCTTGATACAATCCCAGGGGTACAATTGCTTGTTTCATTTGCCTAAGTGAGGGGATAAATTGAAAGGAGATTGTTTCAGTGAAGGGTGCCCGGAGTGTTAGTGAAGGCAGAAGTGTTTAAGCTTTTAGATAGACACGCGAATGTGCAGAGAATGGACTGATAAAACCTCTGTGTAAGACGAAATAATTAGGCGTTTAATTACTAGCTTAATTCCACATCACGGGCCCGTTCCCGTGCTGCACTGTTTTATACCAACCTGGATCACCGGCCCCACCGAAGTTTTGCCTAACACCGCCATCTGGCCCGCATAGATACGATTCGCTCCATACTCCCCCGCATGATCCACTCGTATGATCCTCCCCAGCAGCTGCCTTTCAGCCCGGCTGCTCAGACAGCGTGCTCTCCGCATCCCCTCCCAGCAAATCCCCGCGCTCTGCCGCTGCAGCAGCAAGCTGGGCCTGCCATTTCTGACCAGCACCAGTGCATAAGTAGCCACCCTCTCCATGAAGACAAACCCCCGGCTCCGCACACCCACCAGGCCCAATCTCACGGGGTCCTTTATTCACTGGTTACCCAAAATGTGCCTCCACCAAAGGGCAAAGATCGGTGGTGACACCTACTACAAGTGACCATCTTGCAGGAACACGAGTAGTTACCGGTTGCATTTTATTTCGTACTATAAGAATAGATACTTATTTCTCTTTGGGGGATAAAAACTAATTCGACCACCCTCGTCTCGGCTGAAAGACCCAGCCTCCGCCTTTTCTATTGGTGACTAGCGGCACCAGAGCTGCCTGTTTATGGGATGCTGTGACTGTCAATCAATCCGCCGCTTCTTGCCCCGCCTCTCCAGTTTGCCATGGAGACTGGACGCCCATCACTGAAGATGTTTTATCGCTTTCAGTACAACAGAGATTCTCCCTGAACTGATCAAGCTGCCAATGCATTGTCTGCAAAATGTTTGTCTCTTCGAAGGATGTTATCAATTCAGTTGCCAAAAAAATGTAAGTCACTTTAACTTACACACTAACGATGTTTTCTGAGATGCGTTATTTGGTGAAAAAAGCTGAAACATTTGCTTCTTACTGTCATTGGGGAGCAGTATAAATTGTGTGCAGACTGGCAAAAAGCAGAACAGTGTAAATTCTAACTATAAACAAGTTCAGTTAGCATCTTTCGTATTTCATTGCACTGGAGCAGACCACGGCTGAGTCAATGTTGGCTCTCAGAGCAAATCCCAATAATCTGGTTTCCCACTTATTTCAGTGCAACACATTAGGGTCGCCAACAGTAAACTGTAAGCCAGAACATCTTTGTGATGTGAGAGGAAGCCAGAACACTGAGGTGAAACCCATAGAGTCTCGGGGACAATAAGCAGCCTCTCTATTCCAGCACCAGAAGTCAGGATCAAACTTAAGTTCTAGGAGTCAAGAGGCAGCACAATTCAATGGTGCTACTGTGCAGTCCCTTCATAATACCTTTTCTCAAGCTTTGCCTGATATTTCCAGCATTTTTGGTTTTTATTTTAAATTCCCAGCATTTGATGTATTTTTCTTTCCTCATAAAACTGCCATTCACTTGATTGTCTAGGACTGTATCATAGAAAGGAAGAGATATGTTTTATTCATGGGGCTGCAAATAACAAAAATGTTATAGCCGACTGGAGAAGATAATTTCTTTATCCAAACAAATCTGGTAGCTACAGGGCTGTAAGTAACTGAAATTAATTTTATAGTGGTCAGTTATTATCTACTGGCTTCATTTGAGGAATTCAAAATTGCCATGATTTTCTTGGATGTTCTCTACTTTTCATTCTTTAACCAGACTGTTTTCCATGTATAACCGTACAGTTGTTTTCCATGAGTCACACACTCCACTCTATCTCCAATTCATTGGCTGTCAAAAAAAATCTTGTTCATCTCTGTGATTCTCCTATCCAACTGATTTACTTCTGTGGCCCTTTTTCTAAAACCCTTTGCTTAGAGTAATATGTCCTTTCATTTAACTTCCTGGGTCCCTAATAATTTTTGTAACTCAATTCGGTCTCCCCTCTGTCCCAGTGAAAACACACCTAGCTTTCATAAAATAAGAATTAAAAATTAGAATGCATTAGAAATCAAACATGTTTTAATAGTGGACAGGTAGGGATGGAGAGAATTTTTCAGATTCATTTTAACTCACAAAGTACCAGTTAAAGTGTTTTGAGTGCTGTTACATGTATATTTGATTACAGTAACATAGAAAACCTACTACACAATACAATGCCGTGCCGAACATGTACTTATTTTAGAAATTACCTTGGGTTACCCATAGCCCTCCTTTCTAAGCTCTACGAACCTATCCAGGAGTCTCTTAAAAGACCATATTGTATTCACCTCCACCACTGTCGCCGGCAGCCCATTCCATGCACTCACCTTTCTGTGTGTATATATATAAAAAAAGAGCTTACCCCTTGACATCTCCTCTGTACCTACTTCCGAGCACTTTAGAACTGTGCCCTCTCGAGTTAGCTATTTCAGCCCTGGGATCATATAATATATATACAAAGCTTCATTATGTACAGTATCATTGCATGGCTGTACAACCTGCCTACTATTAAGAATCAAGTTCTGTTCAAGTGTAAGAAATTGTATGTAAGCATAAAAGATGAAAGCAATAAAGCATTTTGGAATAAGGCCAAGATTGATCAGTGTTTTAGACCAGTTATTTGCTGTTATGCGTGCTTCTGGTGCAAATACACAGGAACTTGTATTTCAAACTATGAAGCAGCTTTGAGTCAGATTGGAAATATAATTAAATGACATGATCCATTTGCTGCTATTTATAAAAGCAATACATTTCAACTCTTGAATAAACAAGAACAGAGTCCATATTTAAAATATTATATTTATTGTAATACATTTACAAGATTATAAATTCAATGAAAAACAGAATTTTTTAAAAATAAAGCTTATAACTATTTAAAGTTTTCAATAAGTAGAGTACCAAACAACTATCTTTTAACTTTATTACATACAGAAAATATTATATTGATATCCAACGAAAAGAAGATGGTTTTGACCTGTCTAGAATTGATGCATCTTTTACGCTTCTCTAATCGTAAACCTGTAAGTATTATGAAGTAGTTTTTTTTTAATGCAGTATCTACATACATCTTGCCTCATGTGGGTTGTTCTCTTGGTAATATCTTAATTTTCTTTAATCCTAGTGAACTCTTAACATTAAGTTGGTTTGATGCAAAGGTCAATTTCATTCCTAATAAAAAATGCATTGGAAACAATCTGCAGATTAAGTAGTGTCTGTGGAAAGCAAAACAGAGTTAATTCTTCTAGCTATTAGAAAAAGTTGGTTTTAAGTTGCAGATAGCAAGGGGGAGGCATGGATGAACAAAGAGACTATTTCTGTGGTGTTATGCTGTTTACAAAGTAATTTTATCAATAAGGACGGTTAGAGAGAAGAAAAAAATTGTGCTGCTCCTTTACAATCTAGTTTACTTAATACGGTCCTTTGAAAATGTTTTGTAAACCCATTCAACTTGCTACCTTCTTTTCTGCTTCAATACTTTCCCAAAATATCCCTTTTATCTTGTATTTAGATCTTCCTATCTGCATTCTTTTGCCTCCTGTTCAGTGTAAAAGCCATTTGAAATATTGCATTTAGATGAAGAATGTAATATTACATAAAACTTATGACTGAAATCTGAAGTTTAAAACTGAAGATGTATGTTAAGATTATTTTGACTTAAAATTCATACAGAATAGTTAAGAGAAGTGTATCTAGCTTAGCCTAATTTGAAATTCAATTTACTGTTAAAGATATGTGGCATTTATTAGGTAATATCAGAATTGCATGAGAGGGGATTAACAACTATTGTAGCTTGTGGAATTATAGAAAAGATAATGTCACTTATGCAACAGAGGAAGAAATGAATGAAATAAAAGAAACTTAACAAGATAGTATTGTGTATAAGATAGCAACATGAGCTAGCAATACAATTCTCATAATTACCATTCAAGTGAATTACAACTGTCCAAGATATTTGCAGAAAAATCTAGGTATGCACACACAAAATGCTGGAGAAACTCAGGTCAGGCAGCATCTATAGAGAGGAATAATCAATGGATGTTGCAGGCCAATATCCTTCATCAGGACTGTTTATTCCTCTCTGTGTTGGCGCGTGGCCAAGTGGTTAAGGCGTTTGTCTAGTGATCTGAAGGTCGCTAGTTTGAGCCTCGTCTAAGGCAGTGTGTTGTGTCCTTGAGCAAGGCACTTAACCACACGTTAACACATGTTGTTCTGCGACGACATCGGTGCCAAACTGTATTGGCCCTTGCCCTTTCCTTGGACAACATCGGTGGCATGGAGAGGGAGACTTGCAGCATGGGCAACTGCCGGTCTCCCATATAACCCTGCCTAGGCCCACACCTCGGAAACCTTCCAAGGCACAAATCCCTGGTCTCTCGAGACTAACAGATGCCTATTCATCTCTATATACTGCTTGACCTGTTGAATTCCTCCAGCATTTCGTATGTGTTGCTCTGGATTTCCAGCCTTTACGGAATCTCTTTTATTTAAAATCTAGGTGGATGTGTTTCTATTACAATGTACAGATGCTAGTGTTAAGAATACACAGTGCTCCAATCTGTAATAGGAGCCAATCTAATAGGTGCCAACTGCTAGCTCTTTGTTCTGGTCTTCCTGAAAACATTGAAACTGCAGATTTCCTACAGAGAAAACTTTTTTCCTCTGGAAGAAGGACTTCAGAGTCAAATATGTGTTTCACAATCATTAATGTGTGTCTCAAAATTACCACCACAGATTGTCAACTTGCGAAAAAACAAAGTGTCCTGGATGGGAAATTGGCATGAGAGAGTAACCATTTAACCTTGTCCAATCTGCAACTAACAAGAATGATTGCCACAAAGTTATTCGATTAATATTGTCTTTTCATTGGGAATATCTTGCATTAAGCCATCGTGTATTATTGGCCAGAGTAAGGACACATCTAAGTAGTTAAAAATTAAACAGCCAGCATATACTAGTTGCTACCAGCAGCCATATGACCATGGCTAATACAACTCTCACATTCCCAACAACCTTAAGTTAGAAGATGAACTATAATTCAGCCGGAAATCTGGAAGGCACTGCCAGTTACAGCACCAGCCAAATCTAAATTAGGCAAAAACTTAGTATAGCTACAATTTAATGCTTTCTTACTGATGAAGGAGAAAACAGCAGGGTTTTGGTCAATAGAAAACTATATTCCAACATATGCTTTCAAAAGTGGTGGTGGATAATAAGTTAACTAACTAAAGAAAAATATCCCATCACAAGTATGATCCTCTTCCATAGGCGACCCTGGAACATAAGTGAAGAATAAAGTGCCTCATACCTTTTTGTTTAAAAGCACTAATGGATGAAGCTGCTCAACTGTCAATAACATGAATGTCAATGATGCTGAGGAACAACTGAATACATTGAACGCTACAAGGCTAAAAGCCCAGACCTGATTTCTTCTATATGCTTAAGTCCTTTGAAACTGAATTAATCTCTGTTCTTCCTCCCAGCTGAGAAGATATTTTCGTTTAGCCATTGCTGAAGTCATTATTCAGTTCAGATGAAAAAGGAGTCCTGAATTAAAGTATAATTATTTTTAGGTCCCAATCATTTGGGGACATAATGGACATGGACATGACCTTCCATTTGAGGCAACTCTGAGGACAAAAAAAAAATGGAACAGTATCAGCCATTTTATTTGACCTTTTTCAATCTTGCTATAGCCTTTGACTCATTCAGATAGGGCTGTGAAGCCCTAGCAATAAAGCCCTAGCAATCTTCTAGCAATAAAGATTTAAGGCAGGACCCTGGAAAATATGAACCATACCTTGGAAGCCACCTCTCAATTAAGTTGGGCAGCAATGGTGAAATTGATCATTGTCTTCAATACACCTGAACAGCTGATTGGGTAAAAGGGTCAATTGAATAAAAGTGTATAAAATTCACACCTTAGCTTTAAATCTATGATCTACCAGGAAGCAATGTTCCCAGCCCTTCTATATGTTTCTGAAACTTGAAGCTCCAACAGCAGACATCATTACAAAGATAACCCCTCTTAATAGGTGAAATTCACCAAGAGTTAAAAAGTTAAATATTGCTAATTGATGACAACAACTACAGTGTCAGCTGGCATATTGTCATCTGTTTCTCCCAGGGGTCAGAAAACTTGGCAGTGAAAGGGAGATGAGAACTGCTCCCACCAGGAGAATCTAAAACCTCCACTAGCTCTGACTGCAAGTATTTGCACTCTCCTTTTCATAATCTCTGATCATTATCCTAACACTTCCTCTATCAAGTTAAGCCTCTGCTTCCCTACCAATTGTCAGTTTGTCTGACTAGTTTCCTACAATTCCCAAAAGTGGAAGTCTTTTGGTTTCCATCAAATTCTGCTGCTGTCAGGCTAAATTTAAAGTGGTCCTTGAAGTTTCCTTTTACAGCTTCGTTGTACCTTTGTCACTCCTTAATGTGTCCTACCTTTTGTTTGGTGGAGTATCAATTTATATTATCTTGCATTTGTTTAACCTTTCAAAAGCAAAAACTGATCTGTAATAGAAACTGAAAATTATGACAATAATGTTGAGAGAAAAACAGATTTAACTTTTCAGGTTGATGACATTTGATGAATTGATAGATTAAGGATCTTGAAGCATTATAGTGGTGCATAACAATAGTTTCCTATCATTTCAAATATTTGCTTGTATCCTTCCATTGTTTTTCTGTTGATTTAAATATTAACTATTTCACTTAATTTATTGTGATCAAACTGCTTCTCATCCATTCAATCTCAACTTTAAAACTTAGTTTGTAATATTCCCTTCTCCCTTTAAAGCTTGGCAACAAATTCAATCATTTTATGCTTACTTTTTCCTAAATATACCCCCTTCTCCCCACCTACCATACATACTGCTACCAGCTCCGGTTTGAAAGCGCATAAACTTTATGGTATGATAGATCATATGGTGTCCATGATGGCATTGGCACCTTCCTCATAACTGTGTTAAATATGACCAGTTTCATTGTTTCGAAACCTATTGTGCTGAAGCTTTCTGGAGTTGATGTTGTTTCTCAGCATTAGTGCTACCAGTTTTGGTATCCTTGTGTAAATGCCAAAGTCTAAACTGGCTATGAGGAAAGATTGAATTCGCTATGGTTGTTTTCTTTAGAACCTAGAAGGCTGATGGGAAACAAATGAGATTTGTAAAATCATGAAGGAGGAAGTAAGAAAGGCCTATTTTCCTAAGCCATGGGGCCAGAAATCAGGAGAACCAAGAACCAAAATTATGGATAATAATTATGGAAAAATGCTTTCAGGAATCTTGAGCTCACTACCTTAAAGTATGGTATACTGTAGTTAGAAACCCTCTCTAGATGTAAAAAAAACTTGGATTTTTAATTGACCAGCTAAGACGTGCTGGTTTATGGACAATATGCTGGAAGATGGAATTAGGCTACCATAGGCATAATAAGATGAATGATCTCTATGTTGATCATTTTCTATTACTATATAATCATAAGATTGTTTGGATCAGGATGGTTTTGGCACAGTAAAAATATAACACCTGCTGAGCCAGAATATGAGATTCTGCTCAACACATACAGTATTTCAGTCATAGGTAATGCATGGCTTTGTGTTGGCAGAAGGTTTTGGCACAGTGTTCATTAGATTCATCCCAACCACATAGGAGACTACTTAACCTGATCTGCCTCTCCAAATCTATGTGGAAAATTAACATCTCCCAATATATCTGCTTGAAGTCAATGGACAAAATTTCAGGATGGGTGCACAATAGAGAATGGATTTATCATGTCCATTCAGTACTGGTAGCCAAACATAGAATTCTATCTATTTTTAGAGTAGTTAACAGAAAAGATATGACAAATAATGTGATAATATTTGTTAAATGTTTGTCAAATTAAACTCTTTTGGTCTCAAAAATACAACTACAGAAATGAAAAGCAGTTTAATTACATGCAACAAAATGTTCTGGAAAGTAAAACTAGAGTGGCACCAGAAGCTATATACAGACAGAAATGGATATATTACCATTATATCAACAAGTGATTGCATAGTTTAGTAATGTGGTGTGACATTATTTAGCTTTGTAGGACTTGAAATGTTCTGATTAGGGAAGGTAAATCATTAACTTAACCTTTTAAAATTTGTTCTTACAAACTTTATTGTTTTCTCAGCAAGTCTAAACATTCACTTATGGTTCATTTCTTTCTCAATGCAAGTGGCAACAGAAAATATGTCAGAGTGATCAATTGCTAGTGTCTCCAATTATAAGGAAAGTGAACAACTTTTTTCTGATTTAATACACCTACCTACTGCTTGTAACTTCCCTGTATGTAGTTATTTTTAATAACAACAATAATAGGTGATTTATTTATACATTCATTATTTTAAAAATCATGTTCAAAGTAAATTTATTATCAAAGTATGTACTTCAATAAGTTTACTTTGAACATTTTTTCTTGATGATTTATTCCAGGCATTTACTGAAAATAAATGCAATAACATTTTATGAAAACCTATTTCTAAACTAAACAATGACTGAGAAGCACCAATGTGCACAAGAAGACAAAATGTGCAAATAAAAGTACTGAGAAATTGAGTGCATAGGTCATCATATCAGCTCGTTAAATGAAGATTGATGTGAATAGATTAAGTTGACAGATGCAATAAATTATTAATATTAAAACACTCATTTTGAAATATGTGAAGGAATTACAATGAGCATAAAATATGCCTCACAGTGTTAAGCAGTTTGTTGACCAACAGTAATACCATCACATGCCATAAAGTATTGATAGTAATGATGTAACAAAGTGTGTATTTTTCAGATTTTTTGTATTCTATAAAGATAACATTTTATAATTTGTACTCAGTTTGAATTCACTTACATGGAAACTCCAAGCATACAATCAGTTTCATAGAACAATGCAGTGAATGTAAATTGATTTGTTTAATTTATCTTTGCAAAGTCTGGATGAGTAATGTCATATCATTATGCAATCTAGCTGATGGGATAACAGATGATAAATGGCATTCATGTGAGATTTCCAGAGATATTTCTAGTTGAGTGGAAGGTGAATAATAATGGTCTTAATGATGTACTATCATGTTTCAGAGCATTCCTTCCTGAAGCTGGTAAATTCAATTTTCTTTTAAGTAGAATTGAGGTTGAAGATAATACTAAGTAACACAGAAGATGTAATATTTTATATCTGTGGCATAAAAATAGGCAAATCAACTGCTTTATGCTATTGATAATATGGTTCCTATCACTTTACATCTATCTCTACCAGCACATCCTAATATGCTTAATTATTTTCCCCTTATTACAGCCCAGTAATTTGCTTCAATTACTTCCTTTATAATGACTTTGCATTTTAATCTCCCTTTGGGCAAAAAAATGTCTGTATTGGATTTACCAATAACTTCAATAAATTCAAAATTTGATTCATACCTAATCCAAACTAAAAGGTCTCTGGTTTTGATCTTCCCCATAGTTTTACTTGTCAAATATATAGTGTATCAAAGCATGTGAGACAAAGCCAGCTGGATAACTTGGAGAAATGTGAATCATTAGTAAAATAGGGGAGGGGGAACTTGTTAATAATATGTATTTAATATTTCAGTCATATTTGAGTAATATTGTAAATATTGTTTGATTAAGCAGTCTTGTTGGTTTAAATAATTCATTATGGGTTATATGTAAAAATACGTGAATTACATACAATATGATGCTACTACATAATACGTGCACACCTCGCTAAAGTAAAAAACCATCTAAGACTTGCGCCTCTCGGCTGTCTTTTCCTTTCAATTAGTTCTTCTGTTTTATAGCTACAAAACATAGCAAAAAAAGCCCAAGAAAGATGAAATCCTTTTTAAATACATCCGATGGCAACCCGCAACCCTGGATATACATGTATTTCCAGTAAAATGTTATTGCTGCACAAACATTTGAGAAATCTCTAGCAATTCTAGGGAGGTGTTGTTAACTGATTCAGCTATTGAAAATGGAGAGCTAGTTGTGTTTCAGGGCCACATGAAGAAGACATCAGACACTATTGCCAGTATAACTCACTTTGCCCATTTTTACAATTGGTTATAAGCATGTTAGACTCAGTTCATAACTTAGTCAACAGAGGGAACTTGAATGGTGGGTCCAGGTACTCCACTTCTACACTGAATTCACATGTAACCACTTACAGGAAGGTATTCTGGTAGAAATAAAATAGTAAGGAAGGCCAAGGAAAACTATTTTAGCTACTCTTATATAGCAATGAGCTCAGGAATTTAAATCCAAAATTTGATCCATACCTAATCCAAACCAAAAAATTGGGTTGAATTGATCAATACAGTAAATTTTCTTTTTTTGCTCTGTCATTAACTTTAACCATGTCTTTTTTTGTGTCATATTGGATATTTCCCTCTAGCTTCCAATACTGAGTATTGAAAAGGTCTATGACTGAAGCCTTAAACATCATTTCAATGATCCTAGTATTAAGACAACTCTTCAGATGAACTTTGGAAGAACAATTGAAAAACAGGAACGAAAACTGCAATTAAACTACAACAGGGAAATGACTGTGCAAAGAATGATTAGAAAAAAATGTCCAAACTTGATTTTTCAGTAAGTTTATTTAAACAATTAAAATAGTATGCACATCTGAGGATAGATTAATGTATTGATCAGCTATTTAACTTACTTGCTTGAAAGCAATTAGTAACAATTTTGAATTAACACTTCCTTTACAGTTGTGCTACAGTGAAGAGTTAGGGGCTCTAGTCTCACTACTGCACTTCTATTCATATTAACCATTCCCCTCTCACCTCTCAGTCTGGATACAAGGTTTTGAATTGAAATGCTGACAATTCCTCCCCACCCGACAGATGCTGCTTGATTGACTGAGTTCCTCCAACAGATTGTTTGGTGCTCTAGATTTCAGTATCCGTAATCTCTTGTGTCATCAAAAATTACTAGGCACTCCATTAGGTATTGAGAGCCCTTTGTCTCTTTAGTTCTGGAAATATTATCTAATTTATAAGAAAATTAATTACAAAATATTAGAAATGATTTTCACTACCTCTTTGCTGTCAAAATCACTTTAAATCCCCTTTTAAATCCAAAGTTTAACATCCCCATTTCATTGCCATCTCTACTTTCCTTCAATTTTGTTTGTCATGACATTAATCTTGATTCTTCCCATCCCAAGTCATACGTTATTTTCCTTCGGGGAATGTGTGTGCAGCTAGCAAAGTCTACATATATTGCTCATCCCTAGATGGTCCGAAGGAGGCAATGGTGAGCTGATGCCTTGAATTATTGCAGTCTATGTGGCGATAGATTCACAAGAACACACAGTAAAATATAAATAGGAGTAGGTCAGCAGGTCTCTCAAGCCTGCCCTGTTTTTCAATGTAATTGCAGTTTATCAGTGTAGGCTCAACTTTGTGCCAGTTCCCCAGAATGCTCAATTACTGTATCTTTCAAAAACTTATCTATGTTATAATTTTCTAAGATCTTGCCTCCAAGTGCCTTCATGATAGGAGACTCCAGTGATTCATTACCTTCTGAGAGAAGAAATTTCTACACACCTCAGTTTTAAATGACTGTCCTCTTATTTTGCAGCTATAGGAACAATAGGGATTCTGCCTCAGTGACAATGATGAAACAAATAATCTGTGTTCCATTCAGGATGGTGGGAAAACATGAATAAATGTGTCTGCTGCATTTGCCCTTCTAGGTGGTAAAACCTGTGTGTTTGGGATCTAATGTTAATGAAATCTGTGCTGCACAACTGTAAATGGTATGCATTTTGTATGATGATAGTGAAAATTTAATGGTGTGCTGATTTTGTCAACAGTAGTCTTGGGCATTCCAATGCACGTGGCCATTTTTTGATACTTGTGGAATGAATTGATGATGAGAGGAGGAAGCTGAGTGGAATGATCTACTTCTGGCTCAAAATGGTTGTAAACATTTTAGCCTTGCAAGTGGGAATAATCTAGGAGTCTCCAATGCCTGCTATCAATTTAGATTATCTGCCACCACCATTCACAGCCATATGTAGCAGGACTGCATATAACATGCTGCATTCATTATTTATTTTATACTTAGTATTGTATGCTTGCTAGTTTTATATCTTACCTTCGGATATGCCCAAATGCAGCAACTGATCCTGCCTTTAACACACCAGGTCAAACTCCTGGTTTAGTTATGTGAGGGATTTGCCAGCCTATGGATGTTACGTTCTGCACCTCCCCACCTTCTCATCCCCACTGACTCAAAGTCCTGATACTTCAAGTTCATTGCATGCACCTGGCAGTTCACTGTACTTAGCAGTTAGGTCTAAATATCTCCTAACTTTAAATTATAAGCTTTCTCTCCCACAGAACAACCTGTTCAACTATGAACTTCATTATAGGTGCTTACATTTGATTAAATGCATTGTAATTACCTGTCAGCCAAACAGTCCGTTGGCAATTCTCTACTTCCCGTAGATTTTCTCTACTTCTTTCTCCTATTCCTTGCCTACTTCCCGCCTTCTCAAACTCAACTGTAGCTTAAAAAAAGTTCTCCAATTTTTATATCTTATGGCTATATCATTAGAATCCACAATCCTGTTAATTATTTGGCAGTGGAGATGACAAATGATCTCATAAACAGCAAATTAAACAGTTGGACATTTCTTATTGTTTTGTTTAAAGTATTGGCAAGAAAACTAGAAAAATCATGTTGTTTTTCAACTGGTACCGAGGAAGTTACACATTCTTTTAAGCTATCAAGATAAATAAAGAGAAATTTATCCATAGGGCGTGAAAATTGATGATGTTAAAGGAGTTCAGCTCAGCTCACCTTTTTGGCCTAATAATTTTAAAATCTGTTTTAGAATTTTGGACCCCAAAATGCACTCAATCTGGAAAAGCTGAAGATTGAAAAAGGTTAAATCTTGTTACCTTGTTTCAATTTAGTTAGAACTTTTATTTATCATCAAATTAGTCAGTATGGAGCACACGCAAAATGCTGGAGGGACTCAGCACAACAGGCAGCACCTATGCTAAGGGTCCTGCTGAAGGGTCTCAGATCAAAGCATCAACTGTACTCTTTATCATAGATGCTGCCTGGTCTGCTGAGTTGTTCCATAATTTTGTGTGTTGCTTGGATTTCCAGCACCTGCAAATACAAAACGTCTCAACTTTTCTTATTTTAGTTTATTTAAAATGACAGATCATTATGGTAAAAGAGAACAGTAAGTTTGAAAAGAAAAGGTGGAGAAGTTAAATATACAGTTTTTAACAATATGTTGATTCAGAGAAGTTTCTCAAATGTGCTTGATGTAATATTTAACTCTGTAAGCAATTATATATATTACCAACCTATTTGCTTCTTTGCAGAAGGCAAATAAGTAATAAGATTTTAAAATAATTTAATATTAAGATGTGTTTTTGACATTTTCCCACATTGAAGTTTATTTTGCTCATATTTTGTTGTGAGTTAAAAGAATTATCTTCATTTTGGCCACAAGTTAGCCACATATTAATATTTTGGTAAATACAGGGATGGGAGTCACCATTTACCCAAAGTTCTCCATCAAAAGCCAGCGCCTCATATCTCAAGGAACGAAGTACTACGGCTAATTTCCTGGGCATCTAAACTGATTGTTGCTACTGTAAGTAGTTTTTATTTGTGGCAATTTTCTCCCACATGTGATTTTCAGAATATATAATTTAACCAAATCCTGTGTGTATAAATAAAGAGATGGAACTGGTAAGGTTACTGCAGAACCTCACTAACTAATATACACAGGTGAACAAATAGAGAATGGCACTTTTATTTTGAACTGCAACAAGGAAAAAAAGGAGCATTATCAGAGGTAGTCAACGCTACTTTACTAGGTACAGGAGATGCCTAATAGGAGGTATGTTCCTTGTCTTCTGCTTTAGCCCATACACTTCACGGTTCAACGTGTTATGCATTCAGAAATGCTCCTCAGTACACTACTGTTGTAACGTGTTGTTTCTTGCACATTGTCACTTACCTGTCAGCCTGAAGCAGTCAAGTGATTCTCCTCTGACCTCCCATTAGCAAGACATTTTCACCCACAGAAATGCCACTCACTTGACGATTTGTTTATCGAACTACTCTCTCTAAACTCCAGTAGATCAGGTGTTTCTGAGATATTCAAACACTGCCCCCACACCCCCATCTGTCACCATCAATCATTCCATGGTCCAGGTCACTTCGATCTCATTTGTTTGGTCTGAATAATTTGTTCAATTCTTTGGTCTGAATAATAATTGAACCTCTTGACCATGTCTGCATGCTTTTATGCATTGATTTGCTGCCACTTGATTGGCTGATTAGATATTTGCATTAATGAGCAGATGTACTAGAGTACCTAATAAAATGGCCACTGACTATCCAAGGACAATATCCAAAGATCAGGCAAATATATTGTCTCTTTCATTGATTATGGCAATGCAACTAATACAAAGACTGCAGTTGACACTTTGGGTCAAGACCCTTCCAGGTGAAACAAAATATTGACTGTCTGTTTCCCTCCAAAGCAGACTGAGTTCATCCAATGCTTTGTGTAATAACTTAATAGAGAGCTTGAATAATTATTCCCAGAAATCACATCATTGGATATGTCCTTTCTATCATAATCAATATGTTGTAACATGTTATACCATTGCAACACACACAAAATGCAGAAGGAACTCAGCAGGTCAGGCAGCATCTATGGAAAAGAGTACAGTTGACATTTCAGGCCGAGACCCTTCTTCAGGAGATCCATCCTGAAGAAAGGTCTCGGCTCGAAGTGTCAACTGTTTGTTCTTGTCTTCATAGATGCTGTCTGTCCTGCTGAGTTCCTCCAACATTTTGTGTGCATTGCTCAGATTTCCAGCACCTACAGATTCTCTTGATATTGTATTATTGATTGGTTTGACCACTGAACAGATCCATCATTTCCAATCTCTATCCAAGTTTGTCAGCCTGACAAACTTTGAGTTGGAGGTTAAGTGCAACCATCAACTGTTTTACATAAATCAATTCCAATTGTTTCAAAGTAAACAAGGACTTAATGATTTTGTTCGGAGTGATAGATTTTTCTCTATCATTAAGTTAGCAATTTGTGAAGATAATATCTCATCCCTAGATAAACCAGTATGTTGAAATGATAAGCAGCACACACAAAATGCTGGAGGAATGCAGCAAGTCAGGCAGCATCTATGGAAAAAAGTACAGTCAACGTTTCAGGCTGAGACCTTTTGGCAGAACTGTATGAATATTTTCTAAGGAATGTAGACCCTCCTGAGTGTACAAAGCCAATACGTTTGTTTCAATTACAACTAGTGTAAAACTAAAAGTACTTTATATCTGATCAAGAAAAATAATGACACAAAAATTAAAACATTCATTTGTTTTTAACCATATAACCATAACCATATATAACCATTAACTTTTCTATTTTAAAATTTGTTGTTTAGCTTAATAGGATTTGACTTTTATTCTTACTTCTCTTGCTTGGGAAAACAGTAAGTAAGTATGAGTTCGGTAATAGCAACAACTAGTAAGCATAAACACAAGATATTCTGCAGTTGCTGGAAATCCAGAGCAGCACACACAATGCTGGAGGAAGTCAGCAGCTCAGGCAGCATCTGTGAAAATGAATAAACAGTTGACATTTTAGGCCAAGACTGAAAAGAGAGGGGAAGACACCAGAACAAAAAGCTGGAGGGAAGGGAAGGAGGATTAGCTAAAAGTGAAAAGGTAAAGCCAGGTGGGTGGGAAAGATAATAGGCAGGAAAAGAAGGAATCTGATAGACCACTGGGAGAAAGGGAAGAAGGAGGGGCTCCAGGAGGAGGTAATAGGCAGATGAGGAGAAGAGAGGCCAGAGTGCTGACTAAAAGAAGAGGGAAGAGGGAAGGGAGAGGGGAAAAGGGAAAAAAAAGAAAGCCGAACTGCTAGAAGGAGAAATCGATGTTTATTCCTTCAAGTTGGAGTCTACCTAGATGGAATATGAGGTGTTGCTTCTCCACCCTGAGAGGGATCTGATTGTGGCAGAAGAGGAGGCCATGGATCAACATGTCGGAAAGAGACTGGTGATAAAACTTAAAATGGTTGGCCACAGGAAAACTCCGCTTTTGGCAGATGGAGCAGAGGTGCTCAATAAAGCAGCTTACTGAAGCTTTTCTGAAGGAGGACATCTTAGATATCTGGGAAGGAAAGTTTCATACGGCAAAAATGAAGGAACTGAGGAAAGGAAATACTGTAGCATTTTTACAGAAGACAGGGTGGAAAGAGGTATAGTAAAGGTAGCTGTGGGCATTGGCAGTTTTAAAAAGTTAATCGACAGTTTGTCTCCAAGGATGTAAAGAGTTCGAGAAAGAAGAGAGGGGTGTCGGATATGGACAAAGTGAACTTAAGGGTAGGGTGGAAGTTAAGGACCAAGTTGATGAAATTGACGAGCTCAGCATGGGTGCAAGAAGCAGCACCAATGCAGTCGCCAATGTAGCACAGAAAGAGTTGGGGAACATTACCAGGGAAGGCTTGGAACATTGACTGTGCCACATAGCCAACAAAAGGGTAGCATAGCTGGGGCCCATGCAGGTGCCCATCGCTACCTCCTGAGTTTGGAGAAAGTGGGAAGAGCCGAATTAGAAATTCTTGAAGGTGAGGACTAGTTCCACCAGATGGGGGAAGATGCTGGTGGAGGTGAACTGGTTGGATCTTTTGTCAAGAAAGAAGCAGAGAGCTTTAAGGCCTTCTTGATGAGAGATAGAAGTGTATAGAGACTGAACATCTATGGTGAAAATGAGGCAGTCAGGATAGGGAATTGAAAGTTGTTGAAGAGAGCAAGAGCATGTGAATAGTCGCAAGTGTAGGTGGAAAAGGAGTGAACCACGTGGGATAGAATGGAGCCAAGCTAGTAAACATGCCATTTTAAATTGTACCATAGTCAATGGTAATTATTTATACCTTCTCAAGATGACTGGTCAGATTGTGACATTCTTGTGTCAAAGTTCAGAAAAAAAAAGAAATTTCTTGGCTCAGAAGCAACTGTCAGAAATGAAGGCAGAGATCTCATAGCATGTTAAGGTACCAAGAGAAATAATTGTAATTTTACCAACCATGTATCCATTGTTTTGAAATATTAGGAAATAAGGCCTGAACATCCATACGAAAAATACAGTTCAAAAAGAACAATGGTAAGTCAAGTGCTGTCAATGTTTCTTCCGCTGTTTTAAAAAAAATTGTTCTGAATAAATTAAGAAACAGTATTTATTTAGAAAATAGTTATTTTAAAAACAAAAATGGTAATATTAATATCTAATTAGAAATATTATTCCTTCAAATGAAAAATGGAACCTAACATTAATGTTTAAAAACTTTAATGCTTTAGAAAAACAAATAAATATATGGGCAGTCATTGCTGTATCTAATGCCCTCAATCATTTCCTGCTGTCAAATGGATTAACTGAATTAATTGAAGGTTATCTTCTGTTATAGTGGGGACCCCAAAGGAGGCTGACTTGACCATAAATTTCCACCCAATAATTAGATTAATATAAAAACGCTTAGATGATTATGAAGTCAGTTCAAACCCCTGTTTCACATAAAAGCTAAAAAACATTGTTATTCATTGCTAATCATCTTCCTCACATCTTCATCTGTAATGAATTTATCTGAAGCTTTTGGCTGATGTCTAAGTCAGCCTAATTTTCCTCTCTTGCAATTGGTGAGGTGTACTTGATATATTTGCTAATACTATACTATGAAGTCACTGGACCATTTAGCAGTTGCCCTTCCAAATGGCTCATTAAGCATTTGGACTGTAATAATATGTACCCCCAAATAATAACCAAGTAATTATTTCCCACCATAATTTTATAAATTAGAGTAACACACACAAAATGCTGAAGGATGCTGCCTGACTTGCTAAATTCCTCCAGCATTTTGAGTGCGTTACTTTAGACATCCAGCATCGGCTGAATATCTTGTTTCAATCTTGTAAATTAAATGTGATAAGCAATGTTCCACAAAAGTTTTGATTTTTGTTATTATCCTTTTATTCTCTCATTAATATAATAAACATAAACCATTAAATGTTGGATTTAACTTAAAGGTAACACACACAAAATGCTGGAGGAACTCAGCAGGCCAGGCAGCATCTATGGAAAAGAGTACTGTTGTGTTTCTCGATGAGACCCTTCAGCAGGACTGTATAGTGACCGACGTGGAGCCACAGTCCAATAACAATGAATCGAAAATACGACAATACATGTTGAAGGGTCTCGGCCTGAAAAGTCAACTGTACTCTTTTCCATTGATGCTTCCTGGCCTGCTGAATTCCTTCAACATTTTGTGTGTGTTGCTTGGATTTCCAGCACCTGCAGATTTCATCTTGTTTGTGATTGTTTAACTTAAAGGTGCCAATTTTAAATAAAAAAAATCATACTGGTTCTTTGTCATAAAATGTGGTCGTGAGACTTGAAGCCTAACCATTTTAAATTCCAAAGATATTCTTATTAAATCCGTTCTATAGATATCAGTATGCATCCTGATGAAATGCCTCAGTCCGAAATGTTGACTGTTTATTCCTATCATAAATGCTGACTGAATTGCTGAGCTCCTCCAGCACATTAAGGGTATTGATCAACTTTTAGTGCGATTATCCAATATCCTATGTATCTTTTGACACTTACAGAAAATAGACACTCCCAAGGGAAGTGGGACTGAACCAAAGTGGACAGAATACTAAGTTACAGTTTGTACAGGAAACTGCCTTGGTTTAGGTTCAAAGGCAAACATTTCTATTAGTTTCTATGGAGAAAAGGACAAGGTGAAAGATGTATTGTTGTGTAACTCATTGACCAATCCTATTCGTTTCCAAAGCAATCAGGTAAGCAGCACTTCAGGTAATGGAAATTTTCTAAATTACATCTTTTACTTTTAATTTTTATGTTCTCTTGATTCTTTTTAAAATTTATTTGATTAAGATATAGAATACAAAATAGTACTCTCTGAACTTAAATAGATTTACCTGATGTTACTCCAAACTGAAGCATTCTTTGGTTGTAATATGTTTTACATCATATTATCACATTACCTTTAGATGATACTTCATAGTTAGATGAGGTTATGGGTCATTTTTGCTTCATTTCTTAATTGTAGAAATTTCAGGCTAAATATCAAAATGGTGTACTTATTTAGGTTACAATTATTATTCACAAGGAGGAAAAATTAAAGAAAAGGGTTTGTTCAGTAATTTTTTTTCTTGCTTATAGTTTTCCTTCCATCTTTTGCCATGTCTTTTTGTTTCCTCCTGCTCAATTTTGCTCTGTGAATTGGTCTAGTATTTACCCCATCTAGGGTACAAGCAGGCATAAAGCTGGGAATATTAAGACAACTGTTTTTCCCATCAGATTCACTTTCTAGGCAGCCTTTAATTGTACATTTTTTTTCAAAGCACACAATATCTTGGATATTTTTTTAAAAAAACTAGAAAAGAATTCTGATATTAAAAAGACTTTGTGACTCTTTACTCCTCATGTGAACCTTTTTCCTCTCAAGTAACCCAATTTTATCAGACTCAACCAGTCTTCAGGCTCTGTGTGGGATTCCGGCAAAAGCTAGGGAAGTATGAAGCACCCAGCCTGCATCTCTAGTTCACTGGCCAATTCTCGGGTAACTTGATCTAATGGTACGATGATACAGTATCAGTGATGGGGTACAAACCTGATCTAGGGTGTTGTCTGTATGAAGTTTGCACACCTTCAGTGTGGCTGATTGGGTTTCACCTGGGTGCTCCAGTTTCCTCCCACATCTCAAAGACATTCAAGCTGATACGTTACTTGCCCACTGTGAGTTGCTTCTTCTGGGTAGGTAAGTGGTAGAATCTGGGAGGAGATGATGAGAATGTGGAGAGAATGAAAAGGAAGGGAGTAAAGTAGGATTAGTGTAGATGGGTATTTTATGGCTAGTGATGGGCTGAAGGGCCTGTTTCTGTGCTGTATTTAGCTAATATTCTCTGACTAAATGGATGGGATCTCCTATAGCTGCTCAGCAAAATGAATGGGAACAGCACTCTGTGTGCACTACCAGTAATATGCATGATCCAAAAACTCCCCCACAACTTCTTCTATAGTACTCTTCTATTAACTAGACATTGTGTTCTTTTCAAACTGCTTATCATCTCAGTGACCTTTTTTAAAAGCAAACAATACAGTTCTTGATTTGTTTTCTACCTTGGTAACTTTATCAAGTATTTTCCATTAAGTGTAGAATGCTTACAAATTTAGTAAGAGATGTTCCAAATAAAGTTTCATCAATGGAATATCTTTATATATCTTGTATATTCTATTTTTTTCTCTACTAGAGTCTTAAAATAGTTTCCGCTTAAAGATCTTCACTTTATTTTATTTCTATAATAAAAAGATGTGCCACTGGTCAGTTCATAATGATTGCACAGATTTGTCTGAATGAAATTCGTTGCACATGTCGACTAAAATATATTATCATGTTCCAATATTTGGTTTGCTTTCACATTATTTGTATTTGAATATTTTAATAGACTGATGTTTTCTTGATGGAAATTCAGGATGTTGGAAAACTTCAATACGTCAAAGTTAGATATGACAGAAATGAACCTGGTAAGTAATCAAAATTACCCACAAAACTGGAACCTTCATGATAAATCCTTAATTTCTTTTATAGTTTGGCTAATAAATGGATGTGATTTGTTTCTGATAAACATAACCTGTGAGATTTGGTTGCAAATAACAATATACAATAATGTGCATAATAGTCGAAGTCACTTCACTGGAGTAATAATCAGACAAACATAAATGTCAAACAAGAGGATGTAATAGGACAGTGTCCATGATGCACCATCAATAACTCACTCTGAGATGTAAAGGCGAGATATCGGCTTTTATTGACTGAAGAAGGAACCAGCAGTGAGTGACCATCATACTACATCCTGGAGACTGAGGCTGAGCATCAGGCCTCAATCGCCTTTATACAGGGGCCTGTGGGAGGAGCCACAGGAGCAGTCAGCAGGGGGCATGTCCAGACAGGCACACGTAGTTCACCACATTCACCCCCCACTTTGTTTAAAAGAGTCCCCATGTGGCGAAGTTTCTTACAGGTCAAGTCTATCAGGTGGTCGAATTTGTCGCTGCGATCTACGCAGCCGTAGATCTGTACGGCTGTGATTGCACAGATGCCGGCGACATTGGTGATTGCACAGGAGACGGAGGTTGTGCTGGTTCCAGCCCACTAGGCGCCAGTGATCCCTCATGCATGTGCGAGGCGCCTGGTATATATGCGTACGAAACGCCTGGTATATGTGTCGTGAGGAGTCTGTGTAGGGCCTGGTGAGCACGGTGTCACCTCAGGTACAGGGTGTGTACAGGGTAGTGGTCTGCTGCACCTGCGGGTGCCAGGTCGCGGATGGAGACCATGTCCTCCCGCCCATCAGGTAAGACCACGTAGGCATACTGGGGGCTCGCATGTAGAAAGTGAACCCTCTCGACCAGCGGGGAGTATTTATTACTCCTCACATGTTTCTGGAGCAGCACTGGCCCTGGGGACGTCAGCCAAACTGGTAGGGTGGTCCCAGTGACAGACTTCCTGGGAAAAGAGAATAGGTGTTCGTGAGGGGTGGCATTGGTGGACGTACATAACAGAGAGCGGATAGAGTGGAGTGCCTCAGGGAGGACCTCCTGCCATCGAGAGACCGGCAACCCTTTTGACTTAAGGGCTAAAAGTGTGGCCTTGCACATCGTGGCATTCTCCCTCTCCACCTGTCCATTACCCCGGGGATTATAACTCGTGGTCCGACTAGTAGCAATGCCCCTAGCTAGCAGGTACTGGCACAGCTCGTCACTCATAAAGGAGGACCCTCTATCACTGTGGATATAGCAGGGATACCCGAACAGAGTGAAGAGCTGGCACAGGGCATTTATGATGGACGTGGCAGTGGTGTCGGGGCAGGGAATGGCAAAGGGGAACTGTGAGTACTCGTCGATAACATTGAGAAAATAGACATTGCGGTCAGTGGAGGGAAGGGGGCTCTTAAAGTCAACACTCAGTCACTCAAAAGGGCGGGTGGCCTTGACAAGTTGCGCCGTGTTAGGACGGTAGAAGTGCGGTTTGCACTCAGCGCAAATTTGGCAGTCCCTGGTCATCGTCCTGATGTCCTCCAGGGAGTACAGCAGGTTCCGGGCTTTCACGAAATGGTAAAATCAGGTGACCCCTGGATGGCAAAGTTGTGCATGAAGGGCGTACAGCTGGTCGAGCTGTGTGCTAGCACACGTTCCCTGGGATAGGGCATCAGGGGGCTCATTGAGTCTGCCAGGCCGGTACAGGATATCATAGTTGTAGGTGGAGAGTTCTATTCTGCACCGCAAAATCTTATCATTTTTGATTTTGCCCCGCTGTTGGTTGCTGAACATGAATGCAACAGAGCGCTGGTCGGTCAGCAAGGTGAACCTTTTGCCGGCGAGATAGTGCCTCCAGTGCCTAACAGCCTCCACTATGGCCTGGGCTTTTTTCTCCACTGCGGAGTGCCGAATCTCAGAGCCTTGGAGGGTACGAGAAAAGAATGCTACTGGCCTGCCTTCCTGATTGAGGGTAACAGCCAGAGCGAAATCGGAGGCATCACACTCCACTTGGAAGGGAATGGTCTCGTCCACCGCATGCATCGTAGCTTTGGCAATGTCCTCTTTAATGCAGCTGAAGGCCGCGCAGGCCTCAGCAGAGAGGGGAACAGTGGTAAACTTGACCAGGGGGCGGGCATTGTCTGTGTAAAAGAGTCCCCATGTGGCAAAGCTTCTTCCAGTCAATAAAATTGATGCACCATCAATAACTCACTCTGAGACGTAAAGACGAGATATCGTCTTTTATTGACTGGAAGAAGGAACCAGCAGTGAGTGACCATCCTACTACATCCTGGAGACTGAGGCCGAGCATCAGGCCTCGATCGCCTTTATACAGGGGCCTGTGGGAGGAGCCACAGGAGCAGTCAGCAGGGGGCGTGTCCAGACAGGCACACATAGTTCACCACAGTCCAAAAGTTTGGTTTTATTTTAAGGATTGTCTTAGAGGATGAAGGTAGCTAGAGGATAAACTTTAATTGAACATAAAGAATGGATTGTTTTAAAAAATTGTTTGCAATTTGCTAAAAGGGCATTCACTAACCTTAATTGAAAGCTTGGTGCTGCCTTTTTCACACTAGGTTTTAAACTATCAGTGACAGACTTAATCTTCTCAATGGGCAATAGTTTAGTAGCTCCTCATGAATATGAGAGACACATTCTTCTCTCCTGACTGATAGATTGCTGGTATTATTTTTGAACCCTTATCAGGTATTTCTGGATTTCAGTAATAAAAGATTAAATAGAAGAGCAGTTTAGGAGCTTGTGTCTCTCGCCCAAAATGTAGTTTGAGCGGACAGTGGAATTTCCATTATGACTTACAGAAGTTGGACTACATAAAAGCATTACATAAAATTTGAAAAGCAGGTGAAGTCTGAGTGCTTGAAACAGGTATGTCTGTGTAATGTTTTGAGACCTACTGTGTAGGAACAGATAGACTGATAGGTAGTATCTAAACCAAAGGAGTACATTCCTGGATGCTATCCATAAATGAGACATGTTTCATTCATTTGATTGTGCATTGGTTATGGCATAGCAGAGGTATATTTTCCATTAGATTTTTTTAAAAAAATTTTGTTTTGCAGGTAATGGATGGTATTTAAAAGATATTGTTATAAGGAACTGTTCAAATGCAGTTACAGCATACGTATTTCACTGTAACATGTGGTTTTCATCGCAAACATCTGGCAAACATTCTTTCCAGAAGTTCGTGCCTTATTTTGCAACAGATAAAAAAGATGGCAAAAATATTCAGATAGACTGTGAGTCACTAACAGAGAAAGGTAAAGTTGTTATAAACTGTAATTTCTGATATTATAAGCATCAATTTGTTCCAGATACAATTCACCTCATTTTAATCCTTTGTGGTAGGCTGTACTTAGCACTTATTCATAGGGGACGGGTTATTTGTTAGCAATCTCCCACAATGTCATTAGTTGAGCAGGATGATTCAGAGGCCAGAACACCATCCTTTATTATCTCATCACTGCTGGGAAAAAGGGGCATATAATTACAATTCGGAGACAGATACATGCTAGCATTGATTATCACTGAAAAGATACAAGGAACAGAAATCTCAGTGGTCTCAGTAGATGGAGAAATAATCAGATCTTTCAATTTGTTGATGCAATTGCTATTATACTTATGAGTGCTGAAATTTCATGAGGGACTGTGCAAGTTGAGCTGAAGGCAGATGGGAAAGATGGTGAGTATAACTTCCACTCTGCCAAAATGGAGCATCTGGTGAAAGCAAAGGTTCACTGTAGATGTAAAGGCTTAAGGTACCATATATTATCTGTACTTGGGTTGTTCCATTCACTGCTCCACTGCTCTACAGAGCATAGTCTTATTTTTTTTTAAACCATGAATGGAAAAAACAAAGGGATATATAGTGTACTGCCTTTCATAAAATTAATAAAAAGTGTACCACTACTGTTATTCAACTACAGAGGGGTAGTAGTGGGGACTAGCTTCCACTACCTAAAAATGTTCCTCATGGCATGCGCTTCAAATAGCCTCTGACAACCAAGACCAACTCCTAGCCTCTAAGCCCGGCGGAACTGTTCCTACTGACAGGAGAAGTGGCGAAGGCAGGTCCTGGTGCCTTAAAACTAGTGCTTTGGGTAGATGGACCTCAATAGCCTGGGAAGGCAGTCCATCTAAGAGAGGGAAAACTCTGATTTCAAACCTCCGCTGCCTTGCGGCCATACCCACTCATGGGAAAAGCTTCGGGAGTAAACCCTGAGGACAAATCCGGAGCTGGAGTCCCTAAGGCAGTCTGACATTGTCTTCAATCTCGTTCTGGCAACTCCTTCGACGACATTGGTGCCAAGCTGTATCGGCCCTTGCCCTTGGACAACATCGGTGTTGTGGAGAGGGGAGACTTGCTGTATGGGCAACTGCTGGTCTCCCATACAACCTTGCCCAGGCCTGCGCCCTGGAAACCATTCCAGGTGCAGATCCATGGTCTCGCAAGACTAATGGATGCCACCACTACTGTTACAATGAGCATGAAGAGGAGTTATTAAAACTATTTAACAGATAGTTTGAAGGACATATTAAGGTTGTAGTTGAAGAGTGGATAGCAATGCATGGTTTGACATGTGTGTTTTCGGCTTTATTTATGTTTCATTCCACATTACTGTTGTTTCTTTTTGATATTGAACATTATTGTATGTTATAGGTAAACAAATAGTTCCTTTCTTTTATATAAGACAGATTGCTTTATATAAAAAGAAATAACATGCTCCAATGAGTATTTTAATACTTTCAGATCTTCATTTTTTTACTATATCTCCACTAATCTGTCCTGAGAATTACTTGTGAAAACACCATGATAGAATCATTAACTCAAAAAGAAAGGTAGACATAAAGAATGGCACACAGTATATGATTGAGGATGGGTGACAGGAAGGATCATTGAATGACAGGAAAGGCCTATGACAATTTTCCACTAAAGGGAGAGAAATAACTGGTTTGTGTTGCAGCACGAGGGAATTTGTGAACTCAGACCTCAATGCCTGCTAATCGCAAAACCCCTGTGATTTCAGAGCATAATCTTATATTCAAGCTTTCAGGATAGGGCATAAAACTGAACAGTATAATGTAAGCTTTTTTCTTTGCTACAAATGAATCATAGAGTCAGAGTTGTACAGCACAGATACAGGCCTTTTAGCTTAATCCATCCATGTTGACCTTATTGCCCATTTGCATTAACCCCTTTGCCTGTATTACATCTGTAATCTATGGTTTGTCTATTTGTGCAGTTTAAATTATTTTTAAATCTAGTATAGCTGATTTCACCATACCCACTGGCTATGTTCAGATTACTAACCATTTTCTATTTAAAAAATACTTTTTCCTCTCCTCTAAAATTCCTTCCTCTCACCTTAGTCTTTTGTTCTCTTGTATTAGATACCCCTACCATGAGAAAAGGAATTTGATTGTCCATCCTCTCTGTACTACTTGTGATCTTATGTACCTTTATCAGATAATCCCTTAGCATCCTTCGATCCAGGGAAAACAAGCCCAGCTCATCCAGTCCTAATGTTCTCCAATCCAGGCAACACTTTGCTGAATCTCCTCTATGCTCTCTCCAGCACAATTACATCCTTCCTATAGAGTGGTGACCAAAACTACACACGTGTAGTTTTAAAACTATATAAAGTGTAGTCTAAAGGCATGAATATAAATGTTCTAGGACTCATTTATTCTATGCCCACTATAAAGGCAAGTTTTACCATATGCCACCACCATCCGATCTACCTGCACTTTCATGGAACTTTCCACTTGGTCTTCCTGTTCATCAACATTCCTTAGTGCCCTTCCATATACAGCAAATATGCATCCTATTTGATCTTCAAATTACATCACCTTGCACTTGTCAGGATTCAGTTTCATCTGCCAATACCCTATCCAACTTTCATTCTGTTCTATATCCTACTATAGCCATAGGCAACCTTCCTTGCTGTCTTAAACACCATCAGTTTTCATGTCATCTGCAAACTTAATCAGATCTCCTCCTTTCACATATCTATCACAAGCAACAAAGGTCCCAGCATCTGTCACTGAAATCAGCCAGCAGTCACTGACTTCCAATCCAAAAAGCATCCTTCACCACTATCCTCACCCACCCAATTTTTGAGAGAAGTCAGTAAAATTTACTTCAATTCATTGATGTCACACTTTTTGGAGGTCCTCATTCTTTACCATGTTGGGAAGATTTAAAATTGGAGCTGATGAAGCACACCACCCTACTGGAAAATGGAGGAGATGGAAGAAGAGAGAGGGGTTCTCAGCAGGAGGCCCTATCTAAAAAGTTGTTTAAGAAGCTATTACTCTCCATGCAATTATAAAGAGCACTTTCCTTTGAAAATTTGTTTCATGAAGTAAGTGGCCACAGAAAAATGCCACACATTTCTGAATGTACACATGCCCACTAGTTGGTGTGGACAAGTTGGGCCAAATGTCTCTTTTTTCATACTACATGATGCTATGGTTTTGTGAACTGTGGCCCCAGTGTGGAATCAAACCATCCTTGTGAGGAGCAGGCAAGATCAAGGTGAACTTGACTTTCCTTGTCTTAAGTTCATTCTACACTGTAAATATGTACAGGATAATGGATGTCAAAATATTTCACAATGTCACTGAGACACATTGCTACAGGATAATTTGGTTTATTTTCCTCCCTTTTGGCATAAGCAGCAGTCAGGGTGCACTGGAGGCACTGCCAGAACTCCAGCCTTCTGTTTGTATTGTAATGGAAGCAGATTAGTTTAGTTACCTTCCTGGTCTCCTTGGGCTTCCCACACTACCATTGTTCTAACCCCAGATCTTCAGCTTGTGGATCTTTCACAACAATCCATCAGTCTGGATTTCCATCCCAATCAAAATTTTAGCAGAGGACCAATGACAAAAAGGTTTGATTTTCTAAGCAATAATCTCAAATGTCATTATTTCCCTTCACACGTATTTGAATGTTAAATAAACAGTACCCTTCTACAGTAGCAATTTAAATTCATTGTTTTAAAGAAACATTTTAAATAACATTAAATTAGCATTAATTTATTAACATTAATTTATTAAAAGCCTCTTGAAAATAAATTTCTGGATTAAATATTCTTTTAAAATGTTGTTTGCATGATTGCTGTTAGCTTAAATTAGCCAAGTGGAGAATGGGTGTTCACTTCAAGTAACAATTATTCATACAACAGATTCTCAAATGCTTTTTGATAGGTTGCATTACTCAATAGTGCTGATATTTGATAGTGTATATAAGTGTGCAGAGGCTCGGTACAATGCTGCATTTCAAAGAAGATCTCCACAGTATTTGTTACTGGAAATTCTTCCAGTGATGAGTCAGTCTCAATACATAGTAAAATGAGATCAGTGTCCCTTTAAGTGACAGTGAGCTACATGAAGAGATGTTACAGTTTAAATGAGCTTCTGGGAGAAATTTATAAATAAAGCCAAGCAAAATCTCATTTTAACAGTTTGCAATGTTCCAAATTAGAGCTGATTAGGTTTTTTTTCTTTGGAGAATCTTGAAAGCAGTAAAATATTACTATAAAAATATGTTGGTAATGTTAATATCCTACCGAGTAATTTTGGGTTTGATGTGACAACTCCTGACTACAGTATTTATCATCAAAACATGCATTGCTATAATGAAGATCAAATTTCTTGGTTTAGGAGGTACTTGTAAGTTGAATTAAATGAACCTAATAAGAGGAAAGGCTTCACACAGAGTGTTATGTTGTTAACAAGTTCACTCAAAACAGTTGACCCTTATATTGATCAGAATCAAGATACTTAAACTGGAGAAAGGTTTCTCCTCATAGTTATGAAAAAGAAACAAAAGATGAATGTTAGTGCTGAAAATCGATCAGAATTCTAATCAGGAAACTAAGGCAATTCCATTCTTTCTGATCCTCCACTTCCACCACATCTATTCTCATGATGAAGCTTTCCATTCCTGGACATCAGACATGTCCTCTTTTTTTTTTCCTCAGTCAACATGGTCTTCTTTCCACGACTCTTCATGCTACCCTCACCTGTATCTTCACTATTTTCTGCTCATTTGTGCTTACTTCATTTCCCTCACCCCAACAGGGATAGGCTTCCCCTCATCCTCACCTACCACCCCATGAACCTCTGCATTTAACACATCATTCCCCAAAACATCTACCATTTACAATAGGACCCCACCACCAGGCACATCTTCCTTTCTTCCCCTTCCATTCTCTCAGGGATCACACTCTTCATGACTCCCTTGTCCATTCCTCCCTCCCCACCATCCTCCTTCCTGGTACTTATCTCTGTGCTAAGTGCTACACCTGTCCATCTCTATTATTCAGGGCCCTAAACAGTCCTTTCAGGTGAGGTAGTGTCATTTATTATATCCAGTGCTCCCATAAGATGCAGGAACAGAATTAGTCCATTTGGCCCATTGAGTCTGCTCCACTATTCAATCATGGCTGATCCTTTTCCCCCCTTCTCAGCCCCATTCCCCAGGCTTCTCCCCATAACCTCAGATGCCATGTCCAATCAAGAACCTGTCAGTGATGCCTTAAGTACTTCCAATGACCTGGCCTCCACAACTGCCTGTGTAACAAATCCCACAAATTCACCACCCTCTGACTAAAGAGATTTCTCCGCATCGCTGTTTTAAATGGATGTCCCTCTGTCCTGAGGCTGTGCTCTCTTGTCCTAGACTCCCCCACCATGGAAAGCATCCTTTCCATATCTACCTCATCTAGGTATTTCAACATTCAAAAGGTTTAAATTTGATCCTCCCCTCATCCTTCTAAATTCCAGTGAACACAGACCCAGAGCTATCAAACATTCTTTGTATGATAACCCTTTCATTCCTGGAATCATCCATGTGAACCTCTGAAGCAGTGGAGGCTAACTCAGTAAATATATTTAAGACAAGATTAGATAGATTCTTGCATAGTAGGGAATTAAAGGTTATGGGGAAAAGGCAGGTCGGTAGAGATGAGTCCATGGCCAGGTCAGCCATGATCTTATTGAATGACGGAGCAGGTTCGATGGACCAGACGGCCTACTCCTGCTCCTTATTTCTTATGTTCTTAAGAATACCTGCACATCTTTGCTTAGATGAAGCTGATCACAATTCTCAAGGTGAGGTCTCACCAGTGCCTTATAAAGCCTCAGCATCACATCCCTGCTCTTGTATTCTCACCTCTTGAAATGAATGCTAACATTACATTTGCCTTCCTCACTGCCAACTCTAACTGCGAGTTTTAGTAATATCATTTGATGCTGATTCTGCACTAGGTCCAGCTTGGCACAGGATCTGAAAGCTGTTAACTTTTGGATAATCTCTTTTTTAAAAAAAAACTTTGTCTATGTCACCACACTCATTTGGGAATCCCACTGTTGAATGTAATTTTAAGAAATTCTGCACTTCACAGTCTGGCCATGCATGCACTGAACCCCCAAGATACAGCCTTTTAAAATGGTAAATACCAACAGCTCTTTTCAGAACCCTGGGATGGTAATAGAAACTGATTTAATGTAATATTGGAAAAACTGGGCTGAATACATTTCTGAAAAACTAAGAGGGAAGGGCACAGTTGTGAAATAACTGGATTGTTGATGCTCAGGGCTGAAATGGACATGAAGTATCGAATGGCCTGTTTCAGAGCTCTAACCATTCAGTAAATTGATTATTTTATGATTTACCAACTTTTCGGTTGATGCAGCCTATTCAATAACAATTCCAACTCGGGCAGTGTTCACTCTCATGAGAAGGTACAGTTAATGGTTCAGATATTTGATTCTTTATAGAAAATTGCTGAACTTTATAATATTTCCAATACTTCCAATTCTATTATTCAAATGTGAAATAGTACCCAGAAATTATTCAGATCTTGTCTGCATACTTTCATAATTTACATCCATAAGAACAGTTTCTGGGGCTACTTCAACATGTTTACCCCCCCCCCCCCATAACTGTATATTTGCCTCTTGATTTAGATTAATAGTCGTCTTAATGAAGTTCTGTGTTGACAATAAAATAACATGATTGAAATATTCAAAATTAAAGGTTGCATTAACTAGTTTCTGATTAACTTGCATATACAGTGTGAGAAAATGTATTCTTTAGTGAAACTCTCTTCAACTTTAATAACTAAGTCATTGGACTGAACCAAGTTTAATATCACAAATTTTAAATTTAATTATTTATAGTCCAATGTATCACTGAAAAAATATAAAAATATTGTCTGCTCTGAGTATTGTGCTTTTCCCAAGACCCACTTCACTAGGAGTTACAACGTGAAATGATGACATCTATTGGTAGATGATATTATAGAAACTGCACCTGAAACTTTAGGGGTTTGGCTTTGAAATTTTCAGAGATATTCTGGTCCTTGTGGGCGTATGTCAGTCATTTGCTTTGTCTCTAGATAATCCTTTATAATTTTTTTCTACTACACATTTTATAATGGCATCAAATAACATTGTTTACCTGTGATTGCTTATCTAGATCAGTGGTTCTCAACGTGGGCTAAATAGTCCACCACGTGGGAGGGGGTGTGTGTGTGTGTGTGTGTGTGCGCGTGTGTGTGTATATCTGGACATCTTGATAATTGCTCATCTGGACACTGCGATTTTTCATAATTCTTCTTTACAAAACTGCTCAAACTCTGTCAGATTACAAGGGGGTTGTGACTGAACATCCCCCTTCAAGTCCAACCACAAATTCTCAATTGGATTAAGGTCTGGACTCTGACTTGGCCACTCCAGGACATGAACTTTGTTTTTAAGCTATTCCTCTATAGTTTTGGCTTTATGCTTCAGGTCAGTGTCTTGCTGGAAAACAAATCTTCTCCCAAGTTGCAGTTCTCTTGCAGACAGTATTAGCTTTTCCTCCAGGATTTCCCTGCATTTTGTTGTATTTTATTTTACCCTCTATCTTCACAAGCTTTCCAGGGCCTGCTGCAGTGAAGCATCCCCACAGCATGATGCAGCCACTACCATGCTTCACAGTGGGGATGGTGGATGTGTCATGTTTTGCTTACACCAAACGTAGCATTTAGCCTAATGGTCATAAAGCTCAATTTTGGTTTCATCAGACCATCATCTTCTTCCAGATGACTTCAGAGTCTCCCACATATCTTCTGGGAAACTCCAGTTGAGATTTCAAAAGAGGCTTTTCCCATAAAGCTGCGACTGGTGAAGCATCCAGGCAACAGTTGTTATATGCGCAGTTTCTTCCATCTCAGCCACTGGAGTCTCTTGGTGGCCTGCCTCACTAGTCCCCTTGCACGTTCACTCAGCCTTGAGGATGGTTTGCTCTAGGCAGATTTACAGCCATGACATATTCTTTCCATTTCTTGGTAATTGACAACTGTACTCCAAGGGATATTCAGTGACTTGGAAATTTTCTTGTATCCATCTCCTGACTTGTGCTTTTCAATAACCTTTTCGCAGAGTTGCTTGGAGTGTTCTCTTGTCTTTATGGTGCAGTTTTTGCCAGGATACTGACTCACCAGCAGTTGAACTTTCCAGATACAGGTGTATTTTTACTACAATCAATTGAAAAACCTCAACTACACACATCTCCAAAAACAGATCTAAATTTAACTAATTTATCTGACTTATAAAACCAGCTGGCCACATCAGTGATGATTTGGTGTGCCATATTAAAAGGGAGAGTGTGAATACTTAGGCAATCAATAATTTTGTTTTATATTTGGAATTTAGATCACTTTGTAGGGATCTATTTGACTTTGACATGAACAAGGCTTTTTCTGTTGATCAGTGTCAAAAAACCCAAGTTAAATCCACTGTCAACACACACAAAATGCTGGTGGAACACAGCAGGCCAGGCAGCAGCAATAAGGAGAAGCACTGTCGATGTTTCGGGCCGAGATCTTTCATCTTCATCTTTCATTAAATCCACTGTGATTCAATATTGTAAAACCATAAAACATGAAAAATTCTGGGGGGGGGGGCGGTGTGAATACTTTTCAATAGGCACAGTATATACAGCTTAGCCAGTGTGTAGGGAATGCAGCATATCAATTGTTACCTCTGCTCCTGCTTGATCATGTAGGTGTCACCATTCACACCCTGCAGGATGTCCAGCTGAGCCAGCTCTACACACACCTCTTAACTAGTTGAATGTGATTTTAATCAAGCTCTTCACCTGCTATCAAAAGCTCATAACCATCTTGACATTGTGACAAGAGGTGATCTTCAATTATCTTCAGTCACAACCATATATTTTAAAACTTGCTAGTTTGCATCAGTCACAAGGCTCTCAATAAATCCCTAAGTAACAATATTAATCCCTTTTTCATTGCTGGTTGGTAGAATATTATAATAAATATCCTATTCAGAGCTTTGAAATAGTTTTATTTTTCATTAACCTGTAATAATATATTTAACATGTAATACTTATAACCTAGTAACAAAAAACTATTGACTGTATATTAGAATAATTAGAACAGTTGACCAAAAATAACTTTAGCAACTTATGGCGACTGTGGAGGGTTGAGGGTCACAGGTAAATGAAGGTTTAAAGTAGGCCACAAGCAGAAAAATTTTGAGAACTGTTGATGTATGCAGCTGATACTCCTGTTTGTATAATGTAAATATTAATTGTTTGTCAAAATGATTTGACTACAATTAGTCACAGAGTGTCTTTAAAATGATTGTTCTGTCAAGGCAATAATCCAATGGCAGTAACTGAAATGCTGTTTCTAAAATGACAGTCCTTTACCTTAGGTTTTATATTGCACATTAAAATAAACGTGTTATTTCTTCAATTAAAGTTTTATATCATTTATTTAAAAAAATAGGGCAAAGTGGAAAAGGCAAACAAAGAACTGGTAGAGTTGGCTGTAAAGTTGCACTTGAACCACAAGGTGTTTCTTCAAGATTAATGAAGCAATGTCATCATATGGCAACTAATAAAGATCCTGCATACCTCCACAGCACTACATCTTCAGATAACTCAGATCAAGTATTTTCTCATCAACAGCCATCATTTAGTTTGCAGAAAACATTAAGATATGAATCTCCAATTCAGTTGATGGAAAAGTCATCTCCTGGAGTTCAGCTGGAATTTTGCTCACAAGAAAATCAGATTTCTTTAACAGGAACCACAAAAAGACAGCCAGCATCCAGTACCCCATTTAAAAATAAAGACTTTTTCAAAGAAAGAACTGGTATAGACAATAGGAGCAAGGTCAATGATGAGAACACACAGAACTTTACCTACACAGCTGAGACAAACATGTCAAAGAAAATCGACAAGTTTATCTGTTCTGAAGACATACAATCCAACTGTGCAAAACTATCACCAAATGATGATGGATGTTGTGGGGAAATAGATCAACTGCTTCCAGGTCGCTTCATGGAAGATGTAGTACAATCAGACTCGCTTGGTAGCAGATCAGAAAAAGAATGGAGTGAGGCATACAACAGTTCCAAATGCATACTGGAGGTACCGCATTTTGTTCACAGTCCTTTGAAGATGGCTAGTGATATTGAGCATAAACCAATGATGGCAGAAATGCAATATCCACCTGAAAACTCAATCCACTCCATTGATAGAAATATTGAATTCATGGAAAATGCAAGGACAAGCTTGTTGCAGGAAGGAAAACTGACGGCAGAGATAACTACGGGTTTGATACCATCAGTAATAAACAATCCTGAAAGCTTACCAAGTTCTGAAAGTAATTCTGGATGGGGTGTAGAAGAGCTGAATCATACTGAACCTTTAAAGAAAGTTGGAAAAGATCAAGTTAAAGAACCAATGATGTCTGAAGTATCAAAAACTGATGATTCACCAAAAGAAGGAAATTCAGCTACTGAACTGACTGACCAAAATGCTACATGTAAAACAAGGGAAACTAATACAATGGTAAGATAGCCTAGTAACTTTTTTTTTCACGAAATGTCATTCATATTGAGGAAACTACCCAACTTCAGCTGCAAACTGTCTTTGGGTTTGGGTCCACAGTAGAAACTGGGCCTTGCAATGTTGTTAAGTAAAATACAAAAAACAGTAAATGGTGTTGCAAAAATGTTACAACAATTAATGGGTAGTAATTTAACTGTGAAGGTTAAATCAGCAAAATGCGTTCTATTGATGTGAAAGTGGATAATGAGTATAAATATATTTGAATTATGCAGCATCTACTTTTACAGGTTGTGTGTAAAACAGAAGCTGAAATATAGCCAGTTGAATCCAATATTCAAAACTACAGCAGCAAATCTAATAACATTATCCTAGGTTGTGTGATCGTATTCAATATAAAATGATGTTTCTGAATACAATGCAAATAAGAAGCTAATTGTGAACTAGATTATTAAGTAGATCCAGAATTATTCCTTGTACTTATTCAAGCTAGTTAGTTAGAAATAAATGCTGTGTGCATTAACTTATCAAGGAAATGGTTTTATGCTCAATACATTTGCATTTTCACAGGATGAGAGTACTCATTCTGCCAAGCAAAATGAAACAACTATAAGCAGTATTAAAACAGATATCAACCTGTGCGATGGTTTTGAAAACGCTATCCAAACCATTAAGGATAGAGATCATTGCAAGTTAGAGGATCTCTGTCAGTATTATAGTGGTCTGCCTAGGTAAGTGCAAAATTGAAGTGTTAGGTTATTGGGATGATTTTCTAACTTTACCAGTGGCTGTTTGTCATAAAAAGAGATTTATCTTGCAGCAAAAGAAAATGCCAGGGTGAATTAACCTTTACATTGGACATATCTGACTGTATTGAACAGTCTAACTCCAGCATTTAGTAACAGTTATTTTTGTGAGTAGTCATGCCCTGCATCCCCTTGTGTAAGGAGGAGGAATTAGTTTAAGCTGTGCAGTTCATTTTGTTATCTCCCTCCAGGTTCCTGTTGTACTGGTTTACCAGTGATTAACCAGTAGGGGAGACAGGAAGTGAATACTGTAACAGAATTTGACTACAAGCCGATGGCTTCCCCTTTGTTTTAACAAAGATTATTGCACTTCCAAGTTTAGATTGCGGCCCTGCAGGGCTTCCCTGTGCAGGAAATCCTTGACTATCAAAAGTACGTCCTTGTTTAAAATAATTAATTGCATAAGAGCATTAATTATGAGCAAGCAAATCTCAGGGTTGTATAATTTATTCATTCTTGTATAACAAATGTGCTTGAATCTTGATTAATTAATCAATTAATGTATTCCTTCCTCAGAATCCATCATGTAATACCAATATCTGACTTGTCTATGGTTCTTTCTAATTCCAAGAGCATGCCACCTAAAGGTGACATTATGCAGTGTTCTTTTTGGCCTGTGATGTCTCAAAACGCTGTAAAGTTTATGAATCAGGGTTTTGAAATGTAGTCACTGTTCTAATGTAGGAAATATGACAATGACGGGATAATTAAACATCCTTGTTTTAGAGATGTTACTTAAGGGATAAATTTTGGCCATGAAACTGGAAGAATTTAACAATCTTTGAATAATGCTTTGGAAAGTTCTTGTTCACCTGGGAGAGCAGGCAAATTCTTGGCTTCATTTACTATTTGAGGAAAAAACAAGTACTTTTATATTCTATTATGCATTATTTGAAATACCCCATAGAACAACTCCTTGCATCTGTGATGAAATTAAATGTTTGTTGATATGATTTGTATAATTGTTCACCTTTTTTGGAAACAAAGAAAATCAGAGTGAATTTGTGATTGAGCATAATTATTAATCTAAACCAGTTTTAACTATTTCCATATGTATCATAATTCTACATTGTAAAAATGCCTTTAAAAAATCAGCTTTATTGATGATGCTGGGAGATCTCTCTTGCACATGGCTGTTATCTACAGGAATGGTGAAACATGTCAAGTACTTCTAGTTTAGTCTGTATGACTGGTTACCTAAGCAAAATTGATCCAATTTTTAGTAGAAGTATTTACCGATTAAATTTTTGATAATCTCTCCAAAGATGCTTCCTGGCCAGCACTTTGCTTATTTCACATTTCTAGTATCCTAAATGTTGTTTTAAAATTTATCTGACACCATGAAGCTAAGACAATTCAGTTGTACACATATTAATTTTGATTTAACAGGAGTGTTCAGATTTTAAATTGGATTTAAATGAGATGGATAATATTGGGAGGCCTAGAGAAAATGAACAGGAAGAACCTACTTCTGTAACTGAGAAGATGATGACTAAGGGGACATAGGTTTAGGCTAATCAGGATTAGAATGATTTTTTAAAAAATCTTTTTTTTATACCTAACAGCGATGTGGACCTGGAATTGAATGCCTGAAAGGTTCATGAAAGCAGAAGCATGCACCACACCCAAATGAACATTTGGAAAACCAATAAAACTGCCAACTAATGACCAGAAAGCAGAAGTAAACCATTTCACCCATCTTTTTTCCATCTGGCACGTTGGCTTGAATGGATGTATACTCTTATGTAATTTCTGTGCAATTTATTTTCTTCTGTCTTTTAAAATCATTGGCATCAACATCAATAAGAAATGTAAGCAAATCTGCATTAGGATTAGCACAGTATGTTATGGAGATATAAAAGTGTCCATTACTAATTAATCTATGTATATATAGAAAATTTATAATTATTTTCCAATATTGTACTAATTACATTGAAATGTAAATAATATATAAAAGTTAGATTACTAAAACCTAATTTACATTTGTATAGATCTTATTACAAAATTCTGATGTACAGAAACAAATAAATAGTCAAGACAAAGAAGGATGAACATTATGGGATTATGCACAATAACAAGAGGGTTAAGCGACTGCTTTTGAACGATGGTGCACTGACTGATATTCCTGATAATAACTTAGAAACAGCATTAGATCTGGCTCTGAACATGATCAATGTTGGTGAAATTGACAACAACTAATGTATATATTGCAACAAAACATTTCCACTTTCTGGAATGACCATTTACCCAAGGTTTAGGTTCTTTGTTGCAACTAGGAAATAGTCATTCATTTTTACTGGGATCAAATTACTCCAATACCAGGAGGTAACTTTTTCCTTGTATTGTCCATTTTCCTGAGCTACTCATGCACAAAATATAAATATTTTCTTAGGATCCATTGTTACACATATATAACTTTATGGTGTTGGTCATGATTAGCCAAATAGTCAGCAGTTGAAACCAGGAGGCTTGCACAGAGATTGTGAACTTATTGCTTTTTTTGGCATACAAATTGTTGTCCTAATGTACCTGTAAATATTACTTCTCTTCAAGTAACAGAATTACATAAAGGTTTTTCTTTTAATTACATTGTTTCACTATACATCTTCATCTTGTAACTATAGGTTGCCCATTGAGACTTAAAATATTATCTACCCAGTGCATTTACTCAAATTAAGATTAATGTGGTAATAAATTTGATGTGCTATTCTGCTGAGATTTTAACTGAGAATGTTAAGTGTTGAAATTACAAGAATGTAAGTCTTGGATCACACAGAACGTTCAGTTGACAGACAAAATTAAAAGTTATGGAACATTTAAAAACATGAAAAAATACAAACCTTTAAATTAATATGGCTGAACTTAATATACTTTCAGCTTAATTATTAAAATTGTACTCAATCTATTGAGTAAAATATATCAATCAAGTGGACACAGAATCACTTCCTTGGTTAACATATAGTATACAAAGTAAATGTTAATGTGATACTTTAATGGTAACTAGCCATGTGACCCCCCCCACCCCCCACCAGATCCCTTGATCCTATATCCACTAAAGCATTAGTTAATATTGTTAAAGTTGCTCTCTCTTCAGGTACTGTCCACCTTTCCTTTATATTTGTCATTACTACCCTTTTTAAAAGTCAGTCTTTGATCGTTTGATAGTTGCATGTTACGATCTAATCTTCATTTCCCTTTTTCTTGTCAAATCCCTCCAATGTTCTCTAGTACCCAGTACTCATCTCTCCAATCATGCTTCTATTCCTGTCTTAGTTCTGACAGCTCCTATAATTCCAAATAAAACAACAAAGGTAAATGAATACGTACACAATGCTGGAAGAACTCAGCAGGACAGGCAGCATCCGTGAGAAAAGAGTAGCCAACGTTTCAGGCTGAGATGCTTCATCAGGAATTGGGAGGGGGGGGGGAAGAGAGGGTAAATATCTATCATCTTTCCTCTATGATAAATGATTACATCCTCCTTCTCTATGGATCACCATACTAACCTGGTTCCATTCTTATTTGTCTCATCAACTAACAATTGCATGCAAAACCTTGTCTACCCACATTGCTCTATTACTTACGGTATTCTTCAAGGATCTCTCTTAGGCAGTGTCCTATTTCTCATATGTATGCTGAACTTGGCAAAATCATCAAAATATATACTAGATTCCTGATAATACCAGCTCTAACATACAATCAACTCTTGAATCCTCCTCCTCTCCAAAGTGTCAGGTCAATTATGGGACATTCAATTTCATACTTGTAATTATTGTTTTTTGGTTCCTGTTACCAACTCCTTCACTCTCCTGAGTAATTGAGAGGGAGGTGGAAGAGTCCGATAAGTTACTAAGTATAGAGTCATTTTGGCAGGCACTTTAATAAGCAGGGCATGGAGGGATACAGACCTAATGTGGGGTAATGGGATTAGTATAGATGGGCACAAGGTCAGTATTGATATGATGGAACAAAGGGCATGTTGCCATGCTATAAAATTATATAACCCTAAAACGGAATTACATTACTGACAACAATTCCATTTAAATTAATCCTTTACTGACTTTTCAAAATCGTAATTCCTTTTTTGGTCACCAGCAGTAAATAGGTGCAAGACTTTTGACCGCTGGTTATATAAAATTTTGCTTTACTGACATCAGTGAAGTCAATTGAAATATGATAAACAACAAGAAAACTTGGTTACAAAATATTATGTAGCTTTGGATTATCATAAATTACAATAAATTGCTTATGAATTTTTTTTGTCTAAGACAAATCTGCTAATTTATTTTTTAGGGCTGCACATCTATTGCTTTATATATAATTAAACTAGAAACTCTTTAATGAACTTTTTGTGTGATCACTTGTTATGGAAATGTTAAAGGCAAGTTTATTTCAGTAAATCTGAACCTAAGCAAATTAGAAATAAATACAGATAAAACATTAGTTTAAAAGTAAGAATGATAGTTTACTTTAAAAAAACACAACTAGTTAGTTTTCTGGACAAAATTTAATACTGTATGTAAATAATATATTCAAAACAAAGTTTTCATTAAAACGAAACTAGGCCATACAAAGAAACATGTATATAATATTTTCATCATTATTAAAAAATATACATTAACTAAAACATTTGCTCCAGATTTAGAAAATATTGTAGTGGTTTAAAAAAAACTAAATTTTGAGTTGTTATCCAGTTCTTTTGTTTGCAATTTATTCCATACAACACACCTAATCTAGCCGATGTTTCAGCCAGACAACTGTTGTTTATTGTTGAAATATTTCAGATGGGAGCTGCAGTTTAATTTTCATTCTCTTTGGATGGTGTAATTGGAACACTGAATGCAGATTTATATGATATTATTCCCTGAGTCACATCAAATATTCAGGCATTTACCATGAAATATGGTGATCATAATTGTTTTGGTAACAGTATAATTATGCAAGCAATGTGTTATTTTAAGGCAACCAAGTACAGATTGCTGTTAAATGAATGTTGACTTGTACATCTTTGTTTATGTCTTGCTAGCTCAGGAACTATGCTAATTGCTCTGCTCCACAATAGTACAATAGCAATTTTTTTCATTTAGAAGTTGTATGCAACAGTGTTTTTAAATGAGGCAATTTAAGAGCAAGGCATCTTACAACTCATGACCTTTCCCTGCAATCTATGGTGCACTGCATTTTTGCCACATAACTTGATAAAAGTGTGAGCTTACATTGGCACGGTATATATAATGGGACATTTTGGATTTGGGAATGGTGACAGCAACATTCTAAGTTAGAACAGAAAATGCAGATATTGTGCAACTCACATTAAGTCCCTGAATTTCAACCACTTTTGATCTTCATGGCAGTGCACAATCCAATTTATTTACAAAGATTTTTTATAAACTCATTTAACATCCCTATTAATGGCCATTCAGCCCATTAAGGAATGATATAAAGACTTGAATCTGATTTGTTTAAGCATTAGAGAATTATTAACAATGCATTAACAATTACTGTCAGACCTAACACTCCATAGGCAAGCTTAAAAAGGTGAAAACGAGTGAATTGATATCTATCCAAACCAAATGGTGGCAATATGCAAATTAACCATTAAACTCTTAAGATATGCAGTGCACCAGGAATCAAGATCTTTTGGCCAAAATAATTTAATACTGGTAGTTGCTGATAACAAGGAATATCTGTCTTGAAAGATCCACTCCACTATTTACTGTCAGATCTTCCATGGTATTTATTTCTAAGACTGAAAAGTTATTTATTATGGAAACCATTAATAGCCCCAATATTTGAAGAGGCTATTTTTTACAGCAGTATCATTTCCAGAAGAATGCCTGGAGCTCAAAATACCTAGAATATAGAGGTAACATTTTATAAAACCTACATGCTCTGCATAGCTTTTATATCCATTAATGCATAAAAAGGTATTAGTCGTATATATGTATATTTTGTTACTGAATAAAGTTATTCCCTTCTGTATCAGTATCAAAATAAATTTCATAAACAAGAATTGCATACATTGTAAAGCTAATCCTTTCCTTCACCAATCAAACATTAGAACTTAAAAAATATATATACCAGGTTAAGAACAGTGAATTTATAGTAGTTTGTAATGCACATAATATTTAAGTGGTAAACAATATCAGTATTTGTTGCTTCACAGTAATAAATTGTTAATAATAGACATATTAATAATGCTATCTAAAGGATGTATAGAGAAGGGAAGAATTAGTAAAGATATGTTTTAAATATTGTTACACAAGGGGTTTACAGTAAATAAATGCAAGCATTTACCCATATAAGCTTTCAGCAAACACAGATGGCAACATTGGTTTTAATATGGCAATAGTAAAACTTTAGTATCAGGAAAATAAAACCTCTGAGAACATTTATAAAGGACAATGATAACTTGCCTTCACCGATAACAAAATATTCAGGAAGGGTTTTCAGGAAGATTATGCGTTACAGAATATTGTTCCTAAAATGTTAGCTACCAGGAGACCCAGCAGCCATCTGCTTGCCCATGAGATCCTGAAATGCTGTGCATTAAAAAATCTTGTTTCATTGTATCTCAGCATTAGCCATAGCAAGTCTTTTCTTTGCAATGACTGATTCTCTCGTCAGTTTTCTGATCAGATACTGCTTGTCACGACCTTGCTGCAGAAATAAATAATAGTATATTGATGTTCTGCCATTTCTCAAAAAATTACATCACAAGGTAAGTTATAGTACTGAATAAACAATGGAAATGTATTTTCCCATCTAAATACTCAATATGCGATAAATCCAAAACAATACTGAAACAAATATGTCCCCTCTTCTGTCCCCTTAATATATTGAAATCTGTAAATTGTTTAAAATAAGCACAATAACTAAGGATTTACAACCTTGCTGGGGAAAGCTCTGGAGGTTCAATATCCTTTGAATTTAAAAAGTTTTTCCTTATCACAGCTAGAGAACAATGTTCTATTAGAACAATGTACTTAGGATCCATCACTGGGAGAAACCCAGGGATTCATTGTATGGCCTTAGGATGAACGCTCTTGTCCCCGGCCTACAAGACTACTTATGTAAACTTGCAAAATCCTTTAATGCATCTTGCACTGTTGATTTGTTGATTTGGCCTCAAAACATGCCTACTCCTTTGACATCAACTTAATAATGCATCACATCACTGGGCCTTCATTTGTAAAGTTCACATTGGTTCTTGCCTATCCTCAGCAAGAATTTGTTCAATGCCAAGATAAGTAAAAGCAGAGAAAAGGGAAGTAGGCTGTAACCAGAAGACAGACTTATAGACGTTAGACCAGCTACTCTTTAGTCATGCAACACTATTGAAAATAATCTCCATGTTTCCAGAGTAACATATACAAAATGCAGAGGAACTCAGATCAGTCAGTATCCATGGAAAGAAATAAACAGTTGATATTTCGAGCCAAGAATGGTCCTCCAGCATTTTGCATGTGTTACTTGGATTTCCAGCATCTGCACAATCTCTTGTGTTCATTATTCTGTGTGTTTCAATGGTTTTATTTAATCAAAATTGATCCCCATAATGTGGTTCAGACATTTTAGTATATATTTAAATATTAAAATTTATTAGGCTGTGATCTTTTATAGAAATGCATCTAAGTTGGCTATTTAACTTTTGCATAATAAATTACTGAAGAATTGTATTACTATTGCAACAAAGCAGCTAGCCCTGATAAAACTTTAAAAAAATTACACAGCAGTATTGCAAAATTAACAATAGAAAGCAAATGTAAACACAAGTGAATGAATTCAACATCCAACTTCAGTCAAACAGGTAGATGGGTGATATAAAGGTTGGTTTGATAAAAAAAAGAGGACCAAGTAAAAATGGAAAAAAGTAAAAACTCTGTCAATTGAATGCTGTAAATTGTATTTTAATCCCAAAGAGACTGGCTATTAATATTCAAATATTCAGAATATTAAGAAAAGACACTTGGATTGAAATGTGGAATTCTTAAGTTTCTCTAATGAGTTTACCAATAAAGCACATCTTTATCTTTTGCAGCTGCTTCTTGCCCATTATTACTATCTTTTATTTGTGTTAATTTCTTATTGTTGTAATTATTTTCCCAAAAATAACAATTAATATTCTCCTTTACTTTGAGAAGGCAAATATTACACTGAGTGATCTGACAAATGTTAGATGTTACATTATTCAGATGAATGTGGCTTAAAATCTACCCTTGAAATTAAGTTACTCACCATGGCTAATTGATCTCTTAATTGAACAACAACTCGTTTGTGTGCTGTAGAAAGCGCAACAAGATAAAACAGAATGAGGCTGTAAAGAGAAAGAACAAAATCTGAATAATAATTTTACTTGTATAAACCCGTCATCCAAAAAGGGCAACAAAATTAGAAAAAGAGCATTTCTGTAACTTAGTAATAATTCCAACGTATTGGATGGTGTACAATGTGAATAAAATTGATATCAAGAAGAGTAGTTCCCATACTTCATTTAAACTTGTCTCACTGAATGGTATAAATAACACAAACAACATCTAAAAGTTGCTAGTTAAAACTGAGTTAGGGTATTCATAGAAGTAGTCCAGTAACTCTGTTGCCAGACACCACAAAAATTTGACTAAACATCTTTCAACTTTCCCCTTTTGCCTTGATGTTTTCTATGCTCACTTTTGAGGCAAACAGCAATGAACAAAATGTGATAGTTGTGGCATTATAACTTCCTATTCCTCAGGTTCCCCAGGATCTCAAGTATTTTAATGATAGCCTTCCCAAAATATCCTGCCACGTGCACAAACTACTGCTCATTCAACCACTCCTGTCTAATTCTTTCAAACATTTAGGATAATACTGTTTAGTCTTATATTGAGTATCATTCCTTTTCAAATATATCACTTGATACTTCCCTATATTAAATTTCATTGGCCATTATTTGACCTCTTGCAGTCTATAATTTTTTTCACTATTTACCACTTTCACTGCAATCTGTACCATGTAAATTTTTTCTTAACACTGGACTATAAAATTACATCAGTGATCTCAGCTCTCACGTTGATGGTTAAATGAGGAACAGTTAAGTAAAGTGCCTTTAAGGATCAAAACCAAGGCCAAGGCTGAAACTGCAGCAGGAGAGGTGGAATTCAGACCAGGCTGAAATGCAGGGGGATGAGGCCTCTTCTGCCTTCCATCTTGTTAGCGAATGTACAGTCACTTGAAAATAAGACTGATTGTCTCAGGGCAAGGCTGCTGTGTCAGAGGCAGATTTCAATTGTTTGTTGAATTGAGACTGTTAACAGCGAACAGCTATGTGATCAGAAGGTTTTACTTTTTTCAGAATGGATTGAACCTTGAATTCTGGCAAGGAAAAAGGTGGCGGTGTATGCTTTTTAGTCAATTATCATTGGTGCACAGACGCTAGGATTATATCGACTTCTTGTTCCCCTGACTTAGAACAACTAATAATTAAATGTAGACAATTCTATTTGCCTTGGGAGTACTCATCCATGATCCTGAACGCAGTTTACTTACCACCAGCGGCTGATTATAAGCAAGCACATGTAACACTACACAATGCTGTCTGTAAACAAGAAACGGCCCATCCCAATACATTTCAAGTTACAGTCTATGACTTTAACCAGGCCTGTTTGAAGAAAAACCTGCCCAATTTTCACCAGCACGTACCCTGTAGCACCAGAGGCCCCAACACACTGGACCACTGCTACACTACAATAAGGAATGCCAATTATTCCTTCCTGAGTCTGCATTTTGGCAAGTCATATCATTTAGTTGTACTCCTACTACCTACATACGGACAGAGTCTAAAGAGCAAGGCTCCAGAGATCAAGACAACCAAAAGGTGGTCACCGGAGGCTGAGGAACAGTTACAGGATTGTCTTAAGTTAGTGGATGGGCCATGTTCAAGACCTCATCTGAGGACCTGAATGACTACACCAGGGTTGTTACAGTTTTTATTAAAACAGCTGTGGATAAGTGTGTCCTCACAAAATCATTCGGGGTTTTCCCCCAATCAGAAGCCCTTGATGAACAATGAAATCTGGAACCTGCTGAGAGCCAAATCAGACGCATTCAAGTCTGGAGATCAAGAATGCTACAAGAGGTGCAGCTACGATCTCTGGAAAGGCATCTCTTGGGTGAAGTGCAGATTCCAGACTAGACTGGAATCAACAAGGGATGCTTGAGAGCTGTGGCAGGGTTTGAATGCTGAACTTTCTACAAAGCTAAATCTTGAGACACAGGGAGACAGCAAAGCTTCGTTTCCAGATGAGCTTAATACCTTCTATGCTTGCTTTGACCAGCACGGGGAGGGACCATCGCGCACTCCCATGTCTCCTGATGATCCTTTGATCTCAGTATCTGAAGATCATTTGCAGGCTGCCTTCAATACAGTGAATCCAAGGAAAGCATTCGGTCCAGATGTAGTACCTGGTCAAGTACTGAAGACCTGTGCTGACCAACTGGCTGGTGTATTCATGGATATCTTCAACCTCTCACTCTGGCAGTGTGTGGTACCCACTTGCTTCAAGGAGGCTTCAATCATACCAGTGCCCAAGATGAGCATGGTAACCTGTCTAAATGACTAACACCCAGTGGTACTTATATTCAGTGACGAAGTGTTTTGAGAAGCCTGTGTTGAAGCATATCAGTTCCTGACTGAATGGCGACTTGGATCCGCTCCAATTTACCTACTGAAGCAACAGGTAAGCTATGGTGCACAGGCTATGTAGCTTGCATGCTTATCATTAAACTCCTGAAACAGACACTGTGCTCTCAGTATGTCATGGCCAGGGAGTACCAAATTCAAGAATATTATTTGAAAAGGTGTAACATTCCCACTGGCTCCTGGGAATCCCTGCTGGAAGACCAATCAATAGAGAAGCAGCATTCTGCATGGAATCAAGAATGTCAAGAACATTTGTTGGGAGTATACAAAAGTCTGGTGTAATCTGATTCTGAGAAACCCAATACTTGATTGACAAAATTTCAGTCAAGAAAAATGTAGAAGCATATTTATCAAAGCTCACACCTCTCAGATATGACCTGCCTGTTTCTATCAAATGCAGACATCATGACTGATTGTACATAGTCTTAAACTGATCAAAACAGACCTAATCTCACTGCAGATTAATATTGAACAAGGCTGTATCATTGCCCAACATCTTTCTTAGTCTTCTTCACCACATCTCCTCCAATAAACTTCCTGCTGGAGTGAAGCTTCCATCCCACCTACTTTAACCTAAGTGATTGAGCTACAGTATAAATTGGAATCAAATCAAATCAAATTTAATTATCATTCATCCATACATTGATACTGCCAAATGAAACAGCATTTCTCTGGGGCCAGGGTGCAAAACATACTGATGAAGCTTGCAAATGTGGACATTTGTACATTAGTGCAAGTCATCATTGATTCATTTATTGAAAACTTATCAGAAAATGAGCCTTTGGTGAAAAAATGGTCCTCTACTGACCAGATTCTCCTGTTAAACAATGATAAAGGTCCATCATGAGACTCAAGAGTTGACCACTTCCCATATCTTGGAAGACTTCCCACATCCAAGTGAGGCATCAATGACACAATTCATCATTGTCTTTACTGACTCTGGCAGTGTCTTTACAGATCATTACCTCAGATCCAGCAACATATCTCATTGTTTACTGGACAGACGCAATGTCTGGAATCCTCTGCATTTCAGAGACCTGGCTTACCTGGAGCCAGAGAACTAGAGAGGTCCACTGATCTTATAAATTAAGAGGTAGGAGAAGAGAACCAAAGCCACTGTCCTCTCAAGACCAACCTCCCTCACGTTGAAATTTTAAATACACCAGGTAAGCTATGGTGCACAGGCTACGTAGCTTGCATGCTTATCATTAAACTCCTGAAACAGACACTGTGCTCTCAGTATGTCATGGCCAGGGAGTACCAAATTCAAGAATATTATTTGAAAAGGTGTAACATTCCCACTGGCTCCTGGGAATCCCTGTTGGAAGACCAATCAATAGAGAAGCAGCATTCTGCATGGAATCAAGAATGTCAAGAACATTTGTTGGGAGTATACAAAAGTCTGGTGTAATCAGCAGAAACCATCCACCTGCACCTCAAGCCCCACCTATGACCGTGTCTATAGGTCTTACATTGACACTTCAAAATCCACAGAACTGTTGTGGAAGCAAGTCAGCATTGAAGTTGAGAGATTGCCCAAGAAGAAGAATCAGGAACATCAATTAAAATAATACTATGTGTCCAGAAGAAAAAGAAAACAAATAAAACACTTACCATACAATTATAAAGAATGGCACAGCAAATATTTCAGATCCCAATCCATACAGAAGTTTCTGAAGGCCCACTGGAAAACTGTTAATTGTGGTTGGTATAATTTCCCACGTAGTGTTGAATTTACTGAATGGCCCACAAGATTTTGAAGAACTAATTCTGTTTTTCAGAGGAAAGAAAGATCTGTATTTAATTTACCTCTCATAAAAATGATTAATCATCTTAAAGATATTTCCATTAAAATCAATATAAAAACTGAATATTACAGTTGACACAAACTTTCCCTTTATTGTCTACTTTGCTGAACTATGTACCTTTGTTTTAGGTTTGCAGCAGTTTTACTTTTCTCCCCCAACAAAATGAAGTGCTGTTTAGCGTATTTCATTTTGGTTGCAAGCATTTTCAAAAAAATCACATTCTGTAAATTGCACAACTGTCAATATTTGAATTGCATGAACAAGCTCAAGGAACCCCTAGCAAAATACTGCAGTGGTTGCTTAATTAAAACCTGAATCTTCCTTACTAGTGATACCTTACTGGTGATAACTGAACAAATATGTATCTGCTTCTAACACCCCTTGCCAATTTGTTCCATATACCCCACTATCCCCATGTGGAAAAACTTGCCCATCAGACCCCCTTTAAATCTTTCCCTTGCATTCTAGTTTCAGGGTCCTCTAACCTGGGAAAGAGACCATGACTATTTACCTTATCTACACCCCTCATAATAAAGGTTGATAATTCTAGATAAAAATTCCTCATATTTTAAAAACAGTCAAGTAGCTTTTTGTCAAAATTGAATAAAGAGAACATTTAACTACTGATGCAAGGATCATGTCACCTCCGGCAGTTACTTAATCCATGATTTTAAGCAAAAGTGGTGTTACATGGTACAGAGGAACTATGTATGTAGCAACATTGAACTAACATTAAATACTCACATTGCAATACTGAAGAGTATTGGAACACAAGCTAATGGAAGGCCAATTAACAGAACCGCTAAAAAGAAGAAGTTCGAACTTGATGCCCGAAAAGGTCTGGTGGAAGGTTGACAGTTTGCCATCAGAGAAACCTGAAATATTCAGATTGGATTAAGTTTTATGTGTAATATTTACTTATAACAAAAGGAGTCTCTTTGACACATTCTGTGCCAAGCAGAGCCACTTCTCCTCCTCTTATTTCATTGTCACATAGTACAATAGGCCCTTCTCCATGCCCCATCCTTCCTCCCATGTCCATGCTGTCTATTGAGTACCCATCTACATTAATCCCATTTGTGAACACATGGTCAATAGCCTTCCATAGCTTAGCAATTCAAGTGCTCATCTAGAGAATTATTAAACTTTGTCAGAGACTCAGGCAGTATATTTCAGTCTTCAGCCACCCAATGGGTGAAAGAAAAACTCTTGCTTTAGGCAGCTCTCTAATGGGAATATATCTGCGCTTGTTATCAATTTTTATACCTCAATCTGGATCCCACATCATCTCATCCAAGGAAAAGAAGCTCAATCATCCTGTCTGACTCAACTCAAAACTGAAATGCTCCAACCAATTTAAGATCCTAGTGTATTTCTTTTGTTCTCTTGCTAGAGAAATCACATCCTTCCTAGAATGTGGCAACCAGAAGTGTACCCAATACTCCAATATTATTACATGCTTGTATGATAATCTTAAATTGCCTTGGTCCATTTCTCTTTCCCCTTTCTCAATCTCTCTGACTCCATCTTTGCAGACTAGTAGACTACTGACATCTTTTATAATCCTTCCAAATCCCAGTGCTATCTTGACTATACCTCTTCTCGCCCTGACTCCTGTAAAAATGTCATTCCCCTTTCTCAGTTTTTGCTGAGAGACCATGGTTTTTGACTTGCCACTACTTTTCTACCCTACCCGATTGCTAATGTTCTTTCACAATACCCTCAGATATTATTTTCCAATGAGGAATACTTGCTCTTTAAGCTTGAAATTGTGCAGCATCAAAGGTTCATCAAAGGCAAACTCAATTCTATCTGTACACAATAATGATGCATATACAAATGTAACTCCAGGACAGGAAAGTCCACACCTGTTTTAATAAAAACTGTAACAACCCTGGTGTAGTCATTCAGGTCCTCAGATGAGGTCTTGAACATGGCCCATCCACTAACTTAAGACAATCCTATAACTGTTCCTCAGCCTCCGGTGACCACCTCTTGGTTGCCTTGATCTCTGGAGCCTCGCTCTTTAGACTCTGTCCGTATGTAGGTAGTAGTACAGCTAAATGATCTAAATGATCCTTACTCCTTATTAACTCAACAAAATGTGGTCTCAGGAAGGAATGATTGGCATTCTTTATCGTAGTGTAGCCGTGGTCTAGTGCGTTGGGGCCTCTGCTGCAACAGGGTACGTGCTGGTGATAATTAGGCAGTCTTTTGTTCAAACCCTTGAGTGTGGCACCAAATTGCACCACTGTTAATACAAACCAAACCAAGATGGATGAATTAAACTATAATCCATCTTTAGTTGTTACTCTCCACAACATGTAAAGTGCCATTGAACTATGAACATTGGAGTGGCATGGTAGCACAGTAGTTAGCACAATGCTGTACAGTACCAGTGTCCTGGGTTCAATCCTAGCTGCTGTCTCAAAGGAACTTGTATGCTTTCCCCATGACCATGTGGGTTTCCTCCAGGTGCTCCGTTTCCTCCCACAGGCCAAAGAGTGTACCAATTGGTGGGTTAATTGATCATTGTAAACTGTCCCGTGATCAGGCTAGGAATAAATCAGGGGATTACTGTGTGGCACAGCTCAAAGGACTAGAAGAGCCTATTCCTTGCTGAGGCCCAATAAATAAATAAATTCTGTATGTCAGTGAGTTATTTTAGGGCAATTTTTTTATTGTTTTTGTTAAAACTGCACCAAATTACCATTTGAGAATCACTTATGTTATTAATGTGAACATCCAGTAGCAAGCCTAAATCAAATTTCAGGAAGTCCATCATAGAAAACTAATTGACCTTCATTTGAGTAGCCTAACTGTTTTAAGTATTTTAATCAATTACATTAATAAAGTATGAATAATTCAGAAGAAATTAAAGTTTATTCCCTCTATAATTGCAAACATTAATCTGATTAGTTTTCATTTGGTTGAATAATTTACCTTTTTTATGTAAAATATAGCAAAATATTTGATGGTTGCTATTCCAGGGAGCAATGGTGAATAAAATGTCCCAATCCAACAGATTGTTTGACCATATACAATTTCTAACACATTTTGCGGAACACTAAACTGTTGCTGCCCCCACCATGTGAAAGGTGGGAAAGAGCAAAAAGTCACAAGTAATCTGTAAAAAAAAAATGGAGAGATTCCTTATTAAAACATATTGTTCAATAACCTGAAAATAAGACTGGTTATTGGTTATATATGTATTAGAAAGACTGCCAATACATTACTTAATCAATTTAGAAATTATGCATTAGTAGAAAACTATGTATACCAATTAGCAATTTAAAGCAATAACATGATTTTATAATGCTAACATTTTAAAAATAAAAATTGTAATTCATGGAAGAAAATGGGCTTAAAACTAATTCACTAATTTAGCTTACTTTGAAAATTTCAAGTTGCAATATACTGAATCAGTAATAAACTGACAGTGAAATATCTGTTAAATTTCAATGATTTGAGCAACAGATTATTACATGATTTGGTCCATCAAGTTTATTCATTTCTTTAAAGTCCATGAATTAGAATAGAAATCCATAAATAAAAATCATCCTTGAAATATTGTTACACGTGGTGAAGATAGGGGGCTACTACATCCGATGCTGTTGGTATATTCATGTTCATGTTCCATCCTTGTGCAAGATTATATGCATGTCCTCATTGTTCATTTCTCTATTAACGTGCAGCAGCGTACAGGGATCTGGGATACACATGCATGAATCATGGAAAGAGACAGCAGATTGAGGATATGGCTACAATAGCATACAGGATCCTGGCCACAAACACAGGAGATTAGGCAGATACTATGCATATAAAATGCTGGAAGAACTCAGATCAAGCAGTATCTATGAAAAGGAATAAAGAGTTAATGTTTTGGGCTGAGACCCTTCATCAGGATCCTGGGCTTTATAAAGATGTTGAGTACAAAACCTTTATAAAACACTCATTCAGTCAAAAGTAGTGTCCAGAAGGGTGCAGTAATGAATGATTCCAGAGATGAGGTATGTTGATTATGTGAATAGATTAAAGAAGTTCTCTTATTTTCTTGAAAAGAGGAGACTAAGAGGCAATCTGCTGAATGTACCCAAGACCATGAAGGGTCCAGAGAGAAAAGATACAATTGCTGTCCTTGGCAGGAGAGTTAGGAGCCAGTGTATAAAGAATGCAAATTCCAGGAAGTTTTCAGGTTTTACAACACTGAATCACAGTGGATTTGATTTTGCTTTTTTTTTTTGACACTGATCAACGGAAAAAGACTTTTTCATGTCAAAGTGAAAACAGATCTCTACAAAGTAATCTAAATCAATTACAAATATAAAACACAAAATAATTGATGGTATAAGTATTCACCTCTTTAATATGGCACACCAAATCATTACTGGTGTAGCCAATTAATTTTAAAAGTCACATAATTAGGTAAAAGGAAAACACCTGTGTGCAGTCAAGGTGTTTCAATTGATTGTAGTTAAAATACACCTGTAGCTGGAAGGTCTAAATGCCGGTGAGTTAGTATTCTGGCAAAAACTACCATGAAGAAAACACAGCACTCCAAGCAACTCTGTGAAAAGGTTATTGAAAAGCACATGTCAGGAAATGAATACAAGAAAATCAACTGAGTCACTGAATATCCCTTGGAGTACAGTTAAGTCAAGCATCAAGAAAAGGAAAAAAATGTCACAGTTGCAAATCTGCCTAGAGCAAGCTGTCCTCAAAAAATGAGTGACCGTGCAAGAACGGGACTAGTGCGGTAAGCCACCAAGAGACCTATGACAACTCTGGAGGAGTTACAAGTTTCAGTGGCTGAGATGACTGCATTACAACTGTAGCCTGGGTGCTTCACCAGTTGCAGCTTTAAGAGAAAGTCACTGTTGGGGGGGGGGAATACCCACATGAAATCTTGGCTAGAGTTTGCCAAACCCTGATGTCAATTGGAAGGCTCTATGGTCCGTTAAAAGCAAAATTAAGCTTTTTGGCTATCAGAAGAAATACTATATCTGGCATAAGCCAAACACTGCACATCATCAAAAACACACCATCCCTATTGTAAAGCATGAGAGTGGCTGCATCATGATGTGGGGATGCTTCACTGCAGCAGACCCTGGAAAGCTTGTGAAAGTAGAGGGTAAAATGAATGCAGCAATATACAAGGAAATTCTGGAGGGAAAACCTGATGCTGTCTGCAAGACAACTGCAACTTGAGAGATTTGTTTTCCAGCAAGGCAATGTCCTCGAGCATAAAGCCAAAGCTACAGAGGAATGGCTTAAGACAAGTTAATGTCCTAGAGTGACCAAGTCAGAGTCCAGACCTCAATCCAAATGAGAATTTGTGACTGGATTTGAAAAAAGCTGGTCACTCCTGACCCCCATACAATCTGACAGAGCTTGAGTAGTTTTGTAAAGAAGAATGGGGGGAAAAATTGCAGCAACCAGATGTGCAAATTTGATAGAGACCTATCCACACTCTCAAAGGCGCATCTACTAAATATTGACTTGAAGTGACTAAGTAATTATGTGAACAATTATTTTATGTTTAATGTTTGTAATAAATTTAGACCAATTTGTAGAAATTTGTTTTTGCTTTGACACAAAAGTCCTTTCTGTTGATCAATATCAAAAAAGCCAAATTAAATCCACTGATTCAAACAGTAAAACATGAAACCTTCTTGGTGGGGGGATGAATACTTTTTAAGGGCACTGTATGTACTGTAGGTAATTTAGTAGGTGAATTCTCTTTGCCTCCAGAAGTCCAGGCACAGGAACAGAGGCTGTTTCATAATGAAAACATTCAAAGACTCTGTAGGGAAGGACATTCCTCTGGTAAGCTCCACTTCTTTTTGAAGCCTCTGCTCCAAGGTTTGTTCCCTGCTGCAGGCGCAGAAAAATTACCAATTACCTGTGTTCAGACAAATTAGAATTCAGTATCCACTATGACTCTGCATGTGACTTCCTAACCACCACACAAAATGAAGTGCTTACATGCAAATCTCTTCCGAAGCCTACAGTAGGTTTTTGATCTCATTTTAATTATAGATGCAGGGTATTTCCATATCGTGTTTGCCCCTGCATGGCAAGAAATGTAAAATAAGCATCATTGCATCAATTCTGATGCGATGCAGAGGGATTGACTCCATGTATAACCTGTGGTTCAGGACTTCATATGCCTAGAAATGGTCATTATAACATTTTATGAAGCCTAATGTATGCTATTGGCGGCTATTCTCATTTTGGGAATTGTGCTTCAAAGTAACTGCACAGCACTTAAACTACATATAATTGAATTTTTTGGTCATTATCTCGGGAAAATAGATGAGACATTTTGAACCAACCAAAGGTTAAAAAATTTATTTACATCAGTCAACATTAAAAATAAAGGGTTTTAAATTAAACACTCATGAACTATGAAGATATTAGGGTTAACTTTGTATTACTTTACAATTCTGAATATTTTTTTACAGGGGAGAAGAGGAAGAGAAATATTGCTTACTTTCTGGGAAATTCCACAAATAATGTGACAGCACCAATGATAATCAGATCAAATATCATCAACTTGTACATTTCTTGTCCTATTCGGGTTTCCCAGCACTGAAAACACAAACAACTATTAACTTTGTTTAGTTACAGTAAAGTTCATTAATTATATAGACTTGCAATATTTAATACACTTGACCTTACCAATAATGAAATAGAATGATACACACCTTTTAGTAGTTATGTTCATTTTCTTAGCCAGACTTATGGGTTCCTCTCCCTGACTTTACCTGTTTTACTGAGCTAAACCCTGATTTAATACAAGTTTACCTATGTGGTATATTTGGTTACTAATTTATACGATTTATTTTCTTATATTAGTCACCTTCAAGCACATTAGATATTATGAACCTTAATTTACTCATTCTGAAAAAGTGCTGAGATTATCTACAGCATTGACAAGATCAGGTCCATTCCATGTTGGCATACCCAAGGTACAATTTAACATGAAATTCCTCATTAATTTACTTTTTTTTCTGCTGATGTTAGCACAATTTGCGAGTTCTCATTTTAATTTAATAAACCACAGCAAATTCTAAATGTTAACATGGTCATTCACAGAATCCTATCACTGTCTGACCCTCCAGTCTTCCTCAAATGCAAGATAACATCTTTCACTTTGAATTCAAAGTTTATTTGCACAGACATGCCTTAATGAATCTACATCGGTAATGACTCTACAGACTTTCATGACATATTTCAGTATCACTGCTGCAGTATTTTTAAACAAAAATAAATATTTGACAATATATTTGTTGCAAAAGAAGCCCAAAGAAAATGTGTATTTTGCAGCGTAGCACAACTCCTGTGTGCACAATTTAAATAAAAGCAATGGTCTTAAATCAATTATATATGTTGTTCTGTTCATTAGATGAAAAATTAAAACAGTACAGCATTTCTTGCTTTGCATTTAATTAACTGCAAAATTCTCCAAAATAATTGTGTAACTATTAACCATTGGGTGTCATTCTCAAAATGCACAATGGTTCGTTTTGTAATTATTTATAAGTACATAATAAATATATTTCATTGAGCAGGATCTATTTTGTTTTAGTACTTTTACTTTGTTAGTACTAATCTAGGAAGATGCTTGTGATGATGGCACAATTTGTCTTTTTGATTCCTCTTATTGCCACAAGGTAATCAAAACTTCTCAATACCTCAAATGATAAACAAATTTATTATTTTTTTGAAAACATTGTAGAAGTTACAACTCAATTTACTCACTGGGTACGATTTATGGTTGTATCCACAAGGCTTGCATTCTCCGCCATTGCATGTTGTAATTTGTGACCATAAGCTCAGCAAGAGAACAATAATATTAGCCAATCGCACAAACACAGACCTATAGAAATTAACAATTAACAAGCGTCAGTTTGTTAGTTTTGGACAAGAAGGAAGAGGAGAATATGAAACATGGAATAAAGTTCTGAAATATACATGACCAAATGAAAAAAATTATGATCTATCTTTGTTGCTGATACATGCTTTGCAGTCATTGTATCTGTTCGCTTTGAAAGGGAGAACACGATTACAGCTGTGAAGATCCCTACTGCACATGATGACCCTGTAATCTCTGTCTCAGAGGCCGATTTTAGGCTGTCTTTAAAGAGAATGAACCCTCGCAAGGCGGAAGGTCCAGATGGAGTACCTAGTAAGGCTCTGAAAACCTGTGCCAACCAACTAGCAGGAGGATTCAAGGACACTGCTATGGGCCGAAGTTCCCACTTGCTTCAAAAAGGCAACAATAATACCAGTGCCTAAGAAGAATAATGTGTTGCCTTAATGACTATCACCCAATAGCACTCACATTTACAGTGATGAAATGCTTTGAGAGGTTGGTCATGACTAAACTAAACTTCTGCCTCAGCAAGGAACTGGACCTGTTGCAATTTGCCTATTGCCACAATAGGTCAATAGCAGATGCAATCTCATTGGCTCTCCACACCTGGATAATACAAACCCTTATGTCGGGATGCCGTTCATCGACTATAGCTCAGCATTTAATACCATCATTCCCACAATTCTGATTAAGAAGTTGCAGAACCTGGACCTATGACCTCCCTCTGCATATGGATCCTTGACTTCCTAACCGGAAGACCACAATCTGTGCGGATTGGTGATACCATATCCTCCTCGCTGATGATCAACACTGGCCTACAAGGTACCCAGGACATTTTCAGGAAGCTGTCTCTCAGAAAGGCAGCATCCATTATTAAGAACCTTCAGCACCCAGGACTTGCTCTTTTCTCACTGTTACCATCAGGTAGGAAGTACAGAAGCCTGAAGGCACACACTCAGCGATTCAGGAACAGCTTCTTCCCCTCTGCCATCCGATTCCTAAATGGACTTGAACCCTTGGACACTACCTCACTTTTTTTAATATACAGTACTTCTGTTTTTTACTTTTTAAAATCTAATATACATACATTGTAATTTATTATTTATTTCTCTCTTCTATATTATTTATTGCATTTGAACTGCTGCTGCTAAGTTAACAAATTTTATGTCACATGCTGCTGATAATAAACCTGATTCTGATTATCATCACAATGTTCTTAATTTTTTTTCTTTCCTTACAATTTTTGACTTTTTCAAGTTAAATATTTGGCTTTCATATTTAAGCACCAAGATTCACCCTTTCTATATTTCTTTCTTTTTAGGGATAATTTCTGTATCCTTAAAATGGTCATAACTTTATGGTTCTATGTGCAATTTTCATTACATTACTCCTGTCACATTCATTTACGTTCATTTATTTAGATCCCTTTCATTATGGAAAGAATCTGATATATTAAATATGTGTTTTTTTAAATATAGCTTCCTATATGGATTTAATCTCAAAGTACAGTATGGTGCACAAATGTGTATTAATTTTAAATGGTGTGTCTGAAAGATCCTGGAAGTAAAATACAGGCTTTTTTTTTACTTACAATTACATTGAAGTTAACACAATTTTAAGTCATTTGGAGTAAACAATTTTTATTTGTTATTCTTTTGAACTACCTAACAAAGTGTGCATCAAGTTGCAAGTTCTTTACTTGTACTACTGTACAAATATTGTTTGAATTAAGTGACTATGATAATATCAATTCTGTTTGTTTCCCTTTAATAAAGAAAAAAAGAGTTTGCCTCACTTATGGGAAGCTTGGTTTTCTTTCTCATTGTTAAAGACACGTTATCCAGTTGTACCTCATGGGGTCGATACACGACAAGATGGCCCACAAGTAATCAAGCTACTCAAGACAGCTAAAATAATTTTCCGTTAATTTGAAAAGATATTCAAAGCTGATAAGAATTTAAAACGGAGTTGGCCCTCTTACACTTATCTTCCTTTGAAATGTTATTCTTTAGTCTTAGCTTTTCACAAACTCAAATCTAACTTTAGAACGACAATAAAAATACAATTCAAGACTATTTGGAACACTGCAACAGAAGTTGACCTCATGATCACTTAGATCATAAGTAGCTCAACAACTTGTAGCTCGCACAGCTCCTTGACCCTACTTAACTATTGCCTTTTATTGACAAGTGCTTCCTGACTTCAGTTCTAAATGGCTTTACTCCAATTTTAAGACTGCATGTTTCCTTTCTGAATTCCCTATCAAAGAAAACCATTCATGTGTACCTACCTGATAAAATTATTTTAAAGACCATGATCAGGTCATTTTTTAAAATACTGAAATCAATTACATTTACAAGCTATGTTTATGCTATGAAAAACAATCTAAACCCTAGAATAACCACAACCCATCATCCCACTCAAAAGCCTATCCTTCCTGAGGTTCAGTGCTGAAAAGTGAATCCATTACTCAAAAGGGCCTGGCCAAGGCTCAGGAAATAGAAATTTTAATTCTACATTTCCTCTTGAAATAAGGGATAACATTTCATACATCTTTTGTTTAGTAGCCAAGGACCATCTTTTATTGAATTCACATACTATATCTAAGGAAAGCCTGAATGTCCTTTACAAAATTAGGCTTATAATTTTCTATTTTGGACACTCAAGTTATAGGTACTGAAATAATGAAAAGCTGAGACCTACAGAAGTAATTAGGAATATAAAGTTAGTCAGCTCACGCCATCAACATACAAAAGTTGCAGGTGGAGTGCTTGTATTGGTTCAAACAAATGTGACTTGTTGATTATTTCATCGCTAAACTAGTTTGAGTAGATTAACAATGCAATTATTCACAAATGGATTTTAAATACTCATAAGTGAAT